>NW_028258384.1:24626969-24930000 GCF_053883595.1 Heterocephalus glaber | reverse complement strand
AGACATAATATTACAGGAATACATATATACTCATGCTTGTCCCATCACGATTCATAATAGTTTAATCTTGTAAGCTTGCTATATGTCTATCAAGAGCTGAATGGATAAAGCAAATGTCATGTTATTATACATAGACAAGTACTACTCTGCCATAAAGAAGGATAAAGTTGAGTTGTCTGTAGGAAAACAATTTGAGACAACAATGTTAATTAAAATAAATCAGACATGTAATCATGAATATGAGAAACCCAACATGTAAATAAGAACCAAAATAAAAGATCAATAAAACAAAACATAGAGATATATCTTTTACAAACAGAAAGGGGAACAAGAGATGTAGAGAAGGAGAATGGAGAGGAGAGGAAAGTGATGAAAAAAGGAGCAACATCTGTTGTGTTCATGCGCCAACTCTCCACAAGGAAGGTAATCCTTATGTATTGCAAACATGCAACAATAAAATATTCAAAAGTTTATCTAGTTAGCAAGAAGAAAAAAATGAAAAATAGAGAAGAAATTATGGGATACCATCAAGATATCTAGCCAATACAAAATAGGAATTAAAGAAAGTAAAATTGGTACCTAAATATGTTTAAAGAAATCTTGGATGAAAGATAGCCTATCCTGTGGAAAGAAGACAAAACCCAGGTACTGGAAGAGAAAATTCCTCCAGTCAACTACAACCTAAAGTGAATTCCACAAGATCACAAATAATTATTAAAAGTCTAAGACAAAATATTCTAAGACTAGCAGGAGATTTTAAAAAGTCACTTAAAACAGAATTCCAATATGAATAAAAGCAGACTTTTCAGTAAAAACATAGAAAGCTGGGATAAAATGAGATAACATCCTCAAAATATGGAAGGAAAATGAAAACTGACAGCAAAGAATACTGTAGCTGACAAAGCTAACCTTGTAGAAATGGAGGTGAGATAAAACCTTTCTCAAGCACACAACAAAAGAAAAGCTGAAGAAATTCATTAAGAGTGGACCTATCTTTTAAGAAATGCTAAAGGAACGTTTTCAAAGTAAATGCAAACAGCACTAGTGTCCAGTAACAAAACATCTGAAGATATCAAAAGCACGGGTAAATATAAGCAACAACATAAAGCTTTAAAATATCTTTAATAGCAGTGTCAGGGAGAAGAAACCACTCATATTCTAAAGAGAAAAATTAAAGGACAAAAATAACTTAAAAAGTAATTGCCACTTTATATTTTTACAATTTTAGGAGATAGAAAAAAGTTGTAAATTGAAATATCAGGAACTCAAAATATGTGTGTGGGAGGTGTTAAATGTAAAATGTTTTTCACTTTAATGCTTTGATCAATATCAAATTGCCATTTGTTCAAAGTAAATTGGAATAAGATGATTCAATAAGTCTCATGGCAACCACAAAATAGAAATTTATGAAAAATTCACTAAAATTAAAAAGCAAGAAATCCAAGCTATTCTTATAGGAACTTAATAAAAAAAAAAATTCAGTACAGGAGGAAGAAAAAAAGAAGGGTCTACAAAACAACTAAAATTCAAGAAAAAGAATAAGTTATTACATATAAATAACTACCATGAACATAAGTATTAAATTGCCCAATTAAAAAGAAACAAATGGCAGAATGGATTAAAAGAATCAATTATATGCTATCTGGAAGATAGTCATTTTACAGTAAGTTCATGCACAGACTGAAAGGGAATGAATGGATAAAGGTATTCAATGCGGGTTGAGAACAGAAGATTGATTGTATTCCCTACAAATAAAATGGGTTTCAAGTAAAAAAAAAATTATAAAAAATTCCAACAAGGCTATTATGTAATGATAAAGAGATAAGTGCCTAATAAAAACATAACAATTGTAAATGTGTATTCCCCCAATATATGAACACATTAATATAGGAAAGAAACTATATTATATCTTGAGGGAAAGATAAGTTAACAATACAGAAATAGTGGGGGACTTCAACCTTATCTTACTTCAACAAATGGATCATCTAGACAGAAAATCAACAAAGAAACATAGTACTTAAATTTCATCTAAGAAAAAAAGGGCCCAACAGACATTCAGAGGACTTTCCATCCCACAGGTATAGAATACATATTTTTTTCTGTTATAAATGGTATATTCTTCAGAATAGGCAAAATGTGAGGTCACAAAGCATGTCTCAAGAAATTCAGAAAAAAATTTAAATCATTTTTGATATTTTTTCTAACAACAATGAAATGAAACTGGAAATCAATAGCCTGAAAAACTCTGTAGGTAGTAAATATATGTAGAAATTAATGAACATGTTCCTGAATAACCTGTGGAAAACTGAAAAATTAGAAAAATTAAAAAGTTCATTGAGACAAATGGAAACAGAAATAAAACATACCAAAATGTATGCGATACAGTAATCATCAAAAAGTGAAAGTATCTCAAGTGGATAACCTAACAATGTATGTTGAAGAACTGGCAAAAAAACAATAATAATCTAATCACAAAGTTAGTAGAGAGAAAAATAATAAAGACAAAAAATAACGAAGGCCAAAAAATTACAGGGATGAGAAAGACAATAAAAATATTAACAAAATAAAGGTTTTTTTCTGAGAAGATAAGAAAATCTGCAACCTTTAATAAGACTAACAAAGAATTAAAGAGACTTTAATAAAATCAAAGAATAATCTATTAGAGAACCTATGAATGACACCAGAGCAATAATTGATCATTTGACATGATCCTGAGCATTCTATCCCAACAAATTGGAAATTCTAGAAAAAAACAGTTAAATACTTGGACACACACAAATTACCCAAATTGAATCATGAAGAAATGGAAAACTTGAATAAAACAAGTATGAATGAAAATAATTAATCAATAAGAAAAGTCTTCCATCAAACAACCCAGGGCCAGATATCTCACAGCAGACGTCTACTAAGTATCTAGTGAAAAATTTACAATAATTCTTCTTAAACTATTTGAAAGAATTAAAGACACATTGAAGGACAGAGGAACCTTTCTGACTGAACACTGGCACTTCTGGGGAGCAAAATTATGTTCCCTTTAATCTTACATCTACCTCATCGTACATCAGAGTAACTTATGATCTATGAGGTTTCTGGGATTTCAATTTAAGACTGGCTCATGTTCTTTGGTAAACTAATGAACATTGCCCATTAAGGGAGAGACACATCCTCCCTTGCCAGAGCTCCTCCCCTCAGACTCCTGTACCCTGTCCTGAGTTTGTTCCTATAGCTTCACTCACTGCGTCTCCAGAGCACAATAGTACAAGGCTGAGAGATGTCAAGTATGCCCTAAAAAAAGGCCAAGAAAGCAAAACATAAAAAATAGTAAGGCAAACAAGAGCAAAACAAAAACAAGAGCGAAAAGTCCTAGATTCATTCTTTTAGGAGGTATTTGAACTAGAACGCTACTTTCAGGACATCTGGTTTTGGAATTGGACTTGGGGAAGGGGGTGTTTTGTCCCACAACAGTACAGTATGTTCTTTCTCGGTTCCAATAAAACAGGGAAAAACAGTCAGAGCACTATGAACACTGAGCCCATCACCTCTTTGGCCACAATTGTGAATTAAGGAAAAATTGTCCCCCACAGGTCTGTATTCACTTAGCAGGCCTCTGTCTTCATGCTGATGAAGGGACATCAGCATATAGGATGTGCCTCCCAGCCCTTCTCACCCTGGAAACCTTAGACTGATGAGACTTGTGCCTCCTAGGTCCCAGGACGCCCCAACAGATTGTTCAGTAGCTTGGTAAATGTTCAACCCTAGGTAGTATATTTTTTTTCTTATATAGTATGAATAAAGCAAATGTAACCTTATACTATTTATAAAATCGATGGAATTCTGTCAAGATAAATCAAAAAATGAAAAGAGAAAACAAAAATTATTAATGTCAGAAATGAAAGAGTAAATCCTACAGATATGTAAAGGATAAGCTATTCCGAACAGTTTACCTTAATTACTAACAGTTTATTTAAAATGTTTAAGCAGTTAGAGAAAAGCAATTTACTAAACTGTAGGAAATAGAAATCTGAGGACTTCACACCTAGTAAAGGAATGGATTCTGATATTAAAATCCTTTCAAAACAAAACAAAAGTAATTCAGTCTCTGGTCTCTTTGATGACATATTGTTGTAAGCCTCTTATTCAAAAATTTATACCAATATTTTATAGATCTTTCCAAAGACCAAGAACAAGTGAAACGTATTTCATTTCATTTATGGGGCAATATGACTTTAACCCCAAAATCTAAGATAAAAAGCAAATCCTAGAAAATTTATTTCCTATAAATATGGATGTAAAATTTTTAAACAATATATTAGGAAATCAAATCCTGTGTTATATAAAATTGATAATACAACATGATAAATCAAAGTTACATAAATTATGTACTGATGATTTAATATCAATCAATGCAGTTCAATTTTTTAAATTAAAAAATCTTGGGGCTAGGGATTTAGCTCAGTGGTTTCACAGCCTGTTGTGCAAACACAAGGACCTGAGTTCAATCCCAGGTACCAAAAATAAACAAAACAAACAAACAAAAAAAATTAAAAAATCTTATTTTTATCTTGGTAAATAAAGAAATATAATTTAAAAATTCATGCTAAGACAAAAATATGCTGTGGAACAAATTAAAATTTCTGTAATCTGATAAGAATTATCTATTAAACCCAATAGAAAATGTCACACTTAATGGTTAAATTTTAAAATGTTATATTAGAGAAAATTGTAGCTTTTGAATGAAGGAAACATAAACAGCCCCCAAGAATAATTATAGAAATCTTAAGAATAAAGTTTGAATTTCTACATATTATTTACCATTTTAAAGATGATAGAAATATGAGTGTTATATTGGTGTAAAGATATATAAATAGACTAAAAGGTTAAAAGCATGGAATCCTGGAACATTCCCACACATACATCAGTTGATTTACTTGTGCCAAAATGACTAGTGTAATGATGCTAACAAATCTGACATTCCAAGAAGAACCTATATTTCCTTTTACTGAAAAAGTAAAGTTCATAACTTATAAGGAAAGAAAAAAATGCATGATGAATTTATTGACACCCATGGTAAGAACAAATTGCTCAGCTATAGATAAAAATGGTATTCTCAATAAATTGTGTTAAATCACTTGGATACAATTTTAGAAAAAGAAAAATCTAGATACTACTTTGTTTCATATTCAGTAATTTACTTTAATCAATTTTTGCCTGCCAAAGCAATAGCTACCTGTGATCAATCATTATATGAAAATATTAAACAGAAATTTTCCCAAATAAGTAATTAATATGTTTTAAATTCCATGTGCTGTTATAACTAACATGATGAAATCTTTCACCATCTTGTTCTTTTCTGCCTAGGACAAGAATCATCTCTTTGTCCAACATTTCCACACTGTATACATTGCCTTCCCATTATTCATTTAGTAGCTGCCTTGGCTAATCAGATAAACCATCATGATATCACACTGATTGTGTCAAAATAACTCTGATTTCAATTAATATTGGCCGAAAAATCATAAAATGGTGATGCTAGCAATCCTGATATTCCAAAAATAATGTATGTTTCCTTAAAATGAAAAAGTGAAAAGTTTCCAACTTAATAGGAAAAGGAAATAGTACATGATGATTTTACTAACAGTTATGGAAGGAGCAAATCTATCTGAAATTGAGGAAAAGAGAAAATAATTTAATATTTGTTTGGCTGTTATACCTCAAACTGAAACTGTTAAAACCGTAGTATCTGATACATGTTTAGTTGAGATGGAAAAATATTTTAAATTTGTAGGTAGAATATATGAACCAAAAATGTGTTCTGATTGATGGCAACCTGTTTATCCAGAAAGCATTGAAACTATACAGAGAATCCAACAAGGGACCTTTTGAAACAAGTCTCACCAAGCTACTTCCTGCCAAGTAAGGAATGGTTGTACCAATTCAGGAATATACTTTGGCTGAAAAATATAAAAATTATCTCGTTAGTATATGTGCTGCTGAAGCGAGCACAACATTATCTCTTCATAAAGAAATGGTTACTTCATTTCCAAGAGCTGAAAAAGTTGATGAAGTAAGGACAGTCTCTCAAGGATGCTGTCGCAATAAAACTTGGTGTTCTGGAAGAAGGTGTCCAGTAAGCCCAACACTGATAAAAGTGCAAAGGCGCGCTTTGCACAAAAGGGCATGAAACAGAGAACACAGTAATTCTGGTACTGTCTGGCAGTGCTGCATATGAAGCCAGGCATAGTGTACAGCACAAGGAACCCACACACTCTCAAAACAAAACAGTTTATTCGTTGTATTCTGGCAACATAATCAGAAATTGTGGGCGACGGTAATGCTGTTTATGAAATGTTTCAAACAGTGTTTCATAGTAGATGCCAGAAATAAAGAAAAAAAGAAAAACAAAAAACTTTGAAGAGCAAATTTTGGAATTATTTAAAGCCTCAGCAATAAAAGATAATACGCCTAGCCTTCTTGAATCTATTGGCTATGAAAATGTCAAGTTCACATTTTTACCTTCAAATACAACCTCATCGCATCAGTCCCTTGACCTAGAATCATTTACTTTGTCAAGATCACATACATCTACCTAATATTTAATTCCATTTGACCAGAAATTAGAAACATCAATTTGGATATTGGTACTGTAAAATCATTTACTATTGGTGATCCAATAACATCTAAATCTGTAATAGATTAATTAAAACAAGAGACTGTAAATAACTGATAGAAGGACTGATGGAGTTAAGGGAAGATTTAAAAATCTTCCTGAGAATTGATGGAAAAGTTAATGAAATTATTCACACATCAAGACAAGTTAGTGGAGAAAGATTTTCTAACAGGTTTAGTGATGTGGAAAAATGTACCAAAAACAATCAAGAAGTGTTAACAAATGAAGAACAGGATGAACTAATTGAGTCTTCTATAGAAAAAAAAGAGGAAGATAAAGAAGAACTAAATTAGAACCAGCAATGTACACTCACTGAAATTTCTCAAAGTGTTTTCATTCCACAGATATTAAAAGACAAATAATGAAATTAAATCTTCAATGAGAATGCAGCTTTAAAAATACCTGTATTATTACTGAGGAAGTATGATCTCTGTGACAACACTCTGAGTTTTAAAAAATAACAACTTACAATTATAATGTTCTTCCAAAAGCTTTCAGCAAAAGAAAAAAAAAAAGAAACATAAAAATATTCAACTCTGAAAGATTTCCAGTCATTCACATCATATGATTCTGACATTCAACCATTGACATTGTCATGGATCAATAATCCAGGATCATGTGAATCAGATGATTCTTCCTCCAATACATTTTGAGAAAGTCACTAAAACTAGATATTGTATCATGTCACATTATCACAAAAAATAGGGTGAACATAAAATATTTTGAGAGAAAGAGGCCACATTCATCTATTTTAACACAGACTACTGTTATAATCATTCTATTTTATCATTGTTAATGTCTTATTATGACTATTTAAATAATTAAATTTTGAAATTATGTATATATATATAGGACAAAACATAGTATGTGCATGGATTGATACTTTCTGTGGTTTCTGGCATTGACTGTAAGGGGACATTTTAAAAAACCAAATTCCCAATGGATTGTAAATTTAAATGTAATACTAAACAATTAAGCTGTTATAAAAATATAAGAAATTTTATACATGCATCAGAGTTATGAAGAACAATTTTTAAAAGCTGTAAAATGTGTTAGCTATATGAAAAATGTATAAACTGCAATTAAATTTAAAAAGTTATTGTTTGTCAGAAAACACTGGAGAGTAAAAATTCAAGTACCATAGTGTGACAAGAGTTTTTTGCTACATCCAGCAATGTTTTGAATCTAGAACATACAAACAACTTGAAAAAGTCAATATGAAAATTTAAAAAATGTATGAAGAAAACAATAGCAACTAGAGAATTTGATAGAAATATGGGCAAAGATTTTAAGACTCTTCATTAAAAGTGCATCTTAATGACGAATATGAACATAAAAATGTCACTAGTCAGTAAGAAAATATAAATTTTTTTAAGTGTTTCAGATTTTTTAAATATTTATTTTTATTAGTACATACTTACTATACATAATAATTACATTCATAGTGGGGAGTTGGTACGTGTACATAGCACATCTTAATTCCTTTTATGTCCCTGTCTCCTCCTTCCCTCCATCTCTTGGTCCTTCCCATTTGCAAAAGGAAGTTTCCCCATAACCTTGCCAAAAAATAGAAAATGCCTTTGACAAAATCCAACATACATTCATAATTAAAGCCTTGAAAAAAAGGTATAAAATAACCTTATCTCAGTCTAATAGAAGCAATTTTTGACAAACCTGCCAACATCATATTAAATTGGGGAAAAACTGGGAGCTTTCCTCTAAAATTAGGAACAAACAAGGATTTTCATTATCATCATTTCTGTTCAATTTAGCACTCAAAACTATAGCCAGAGAAATCAGTCAAGAGAAAGAAATAAAAGGAATATGTATAGGAAAGGAAGGAGTCAAGCTATCCTTATTCACAGATTACATCATCCTTTACATAGAAGACCCAAAAAATTCCACCAAAAGACTCCTACATCTAACAAATTCAGTAGGCAGCAAGATACAAAATCAACGAACAAAAAATCAGTAGTATTCCTGTATAGCTATAATGAACTCACCAAGAAAGAATTAGGAAGAAAATATAAATTTTAACTACCTATGGCCCATAATTGAAAAAATAAAGGGACTGGAAATACCAAGTGCTGATAAGAATGTGAAACAATTAGGCCAGGATTTAGCTCAGTGGTTCCGCTAACTGCCTTGCAAGTGGAAGGTCCCGAGATCCATCTCCGGTACCAAAACAAACAAATAAACAAACAAAAAGAATGTGCAACAATTATAACTCTCACATCCTACCTGTAGGAGGATAAATTGACAAGTACTTAAGAAAACTGTTTGCCAGGATTAAAGCACAAAAGCACATTCTGTGGTCTAGCAACTTCACTCTCATCAAATTTCAACCAAAAATTGTACAGTTGACCAAAAAAATCATAAAATGATGCTAATAATGTCCACAACAACATTATTCATGGTAAACAAACATGTAAATAATGAAAATGTTCATAAAGAGTAAATAAATTCATTCACTTTAGTTTATTCATCCAATTGACATTTATAAAACTATTAAAAACCAGTCAGAATAATAACTTGTAAATCACAAAAACACAATATTAATCATAAGCAGGGTACACAAGATTACATATAGCATTATTTTCAAATGAACACAAAACAAATCTGCACTGTTGAAGGTGAGAATTGTGTCTAGGAAAGACAGAAAGTACCTTCTGTTTCTTGATCTGGGTGTGGTGGCTATAATTTTCATTGTGAAAATTCATTGAGCTGTCCACTTACATGTATAGCTTTCACTATGAAAATTACATGAAAACAACACTAGTGGTTAACTGAGGCCCATCTAAGGAAGTTAAATTTAAGGTGATATCAGAAAGTTGAAAATGATTTCTTTTCCCTTTGGATCAGACTAGTGCAAAGGAAACAACTTTGGATAAAATTCATGAGGTTGAAAAAATTGACACTTTGGAGGAAATGAAAAGAAACTAGTCTGTCAAGTTCAAAATTGGGAATGAAATTTAAAAGAGATGAGATTGGTATACAGCCCTGAAGACCATGTTGAGAATTATAAACTTTATCTGTACAGCAATAGAAAAGCAGAGAAGAATTTCAATCAGTAACATGGGATGCTACAATTAATGGTCATTTCAAAATATTGAATGTTGTGGGAATAATGTATCGGAGTGGAGCAAAATGAGTCTTAGCAGACAGATTATGAATCTACACAACAAATGATAATGTTTATGCAGAGCTTGAAGCTGTGTAATTCAAAATAAGTGGAAATGTTCAAGAAATATTTTGAAAGTAGGTTGAGCAGGAAGCGAAGAATTGGTTGATAGAAATAAAGAAGGCATTCTTACCAATTGTGATTCACACTTTTTGGGCTATTTACCTGGATCATGCTAGCAAGGCAAGGGAGACTGAAGAAAAACTAGTTTTGAACAAAGAATGCAAAATAATTTAAGATATATATATTTTTAAATTTCAATTATGACAAACATAACATAGAATTTACCATCTTAAACATTTTCAATGCATAGCTTAGCAGTCTTAAGTATATTCATATTGTTGCAAAACAGTGCTCCAAAATTTTTGTACCATGCAAAACTGAAAATATAGCCATTTCAAAACAACTACTCACTTTCCATTTCGCCTAGTATCTGGAAATCACCACTGTACTTTCTGTTTCTGTGAATTACTCTTTCAGATATCATATATAAGTAGAATCATACAGTATTTTTTTTTGCCTGGCTTATTGAACTTAACATAATGCCTTCAAGGTTCATCCATGCTCTAGCATGTGACAGATTTTTTTCTTTTTTAAGGGTGAATAACATTGTATTTCCTCTGTCATAATTTCAATTTGAGCCTGTTACAGGATTGGACATTTTGATATCCAGAAGAGGTTTTCCTATCAATTGTCTACATTTTTCCTTTTTCAAATATTATGCTTTCTATATCTCACTAATAACTACTTATAAATCAGATTTCCTGTGTCATTTTCCAACAAAGAATATTTTAATGAAGAATCACATAGTACTCAGTGTTAAAATTGAAGTTGCTACAATTTCAACTAAGAAATTCTCAACTTTAAAATTGTATATTTCTTTACATTCATTTATAACAGAAACAATTCTGATGAAAATATTGAATTCTCTGAGGTCAAATTATTCCATTATACTGAAATGATCATCTACAATATTCCCCTTTTATCTAAAACCTTATAACTTTCACATTAAGCCCTTATTTTGAATTCTACTTTTTCCATGATAAATCCAATGTCACAAATTTTATTCCCTCTTTTGAATGCTTTTAATGATGTATTGACTTTAAATAATCATAGAATCACATAGTTATATTAGGAATTAGAATTCCTAAAGTCTAAAAATCCTTTGGATTATTATACAGTTTTTATAAAATCCTTAAAATCTATTATCCACCTTATTATTAGAACAATTTCACTTACAGATAGCTCATTACATTCTGAGACAATCAGTTTCATCTTTGTACAGCCCAAGAATCACTTTCTCTATTAAGGTGAAATAACCAATTCTACCAAATTTGTTCAAGGTCCACATTGTAAATTGTGTTTTAAAAGACCATAACATTATAGATATAATGGGTAAACTGAAATCATTAGCAAAATAGATGTTATCCAGTGGTGGAAGGTAAAGTAAAACCAGAGACAGACAGACATTCCTGTCAGTTAGTCAAGAGACAGATGCAAGAGGAAACTTAATAGAATCTTGTCTCAAAATAAAAACTTAAAAAAAGCTAAGGATGTACCTTAGTGTGGAAAGCACTTATCTAGCACAGGCACAATTTTTACTACCACAAAAAATCAGAAGTAAACATAAGCTGAATCCTTAGTGGTGTAGATTCATTATTTTAGAAAGCAATAAATCCTCATTTCTTTTCCTTACAATACTCCATTCTAAATGAATGAGTATTATATTTACTGGTGGCTCACTATGTGGCTTCACACAAGTTGACTACTATTTTAGCTTTACAACATTCTTGTCTTACCTCGAACAAGTTATCCCTGTGACTGATGAGATCACTTTGATGATGAAGAAATGAATGAAAACTCATGTCAAGCATTTGCTTACTGTTCTTGAGTATCCATACAATAAACTGTTACCCAATGATGAAATCTGAATGTGTACTTATCAGGTAGATATTTCAAGTTGAATAGTAAAACCTCAACGCATATACAATGTAATACTTATAGTATATAACTGTTAAAATCATTTTCCAAATATCATTTGTTTATATTTTATTTATTGTATCTCCTAGCTTTGAGTCACCAGGACCTTTGGTAATGATAGTGTATCTATTTTATATGACACATGAAAAAAGAAAAGATGATGGTAACAAAAAGAAATCTTGAAAAATCTCCCTGATGATTGACAGAAATCTGTAAATAAATATAATGTATGCCTAGCTTAAAGACTATTAAAGAGAAACTCACACTTATACTCTCATCCAACACATAATTCTTCCTAATTTTTTCAGAATCTTATTTATTATTTTAAACCTCTTAATACCTTTCTGTATATACGTATAAAAATGCAAGACAATAAATGATCAATTTATATGCATATATCTTACATCCTAATAAAGGACAACAAAGAGAGAAGCATATGCTCTAAAGCTGGATTTTATGGGTCTCACTGCCAATTCTGATAATTACCAGCTGTGTGATACATATATGTTTTGGCAACTTTATCCATAGAATAAGAATAATAATAAATTCTACCATATATGATAGTGGTGCATATTATAATAAGTAATGTAATAATACTAGTTTTTAAATGTTCACTACTAGCTATTATATTATTTAATATTTTAACTGTCTGTGTGAATTATAAATGTCTTTATTTACTCTTGATTTAAACAGTATTATGAACATAGTATGCATTAAAATATCTGATTTTTATTCATCTGTTGAGCACATATTGAATATTAAAAAATAAATTATTTTATTACTAATCAGTCTTAATCAATTGAAAAACCAAGTCAATTTATGTTTATATATAAACATGATGTAAAAAAACAGGAAGAATTTAGAAGAAAATAAAAGCATCTGAGGGATTTTAAAATTACATTACACAGAAATTGAAAAAAATGACAATTTCCTACAAAAAAGAAACTTGGTAAATTATGAGAAAAGTTTATTCTTGTTATTAAGTAAACACCAAATGGTTGTTAGCAATACCACCTGGTAGTTTCAGAGAACTAAATATTTTTTAATAATACTTAACAGCAGTTACAAGAGTCAAAAATTAGAAACAACCTACAAGTGCAAAAATTGTATTACTTCAGTAAAAACAATCCTAGTAATAATAATAATAATACCTACATAATTTATTGGTCAATATATAGAGAAAGACATTGAAAGATGACTACATCATGAAGTTAAAAAGGTACCAGAATAGTGTTTCGAGTAGCATTCCATTTTCCTTTTATAATGTGTATATTAAAAGGTCTGATGGGTATAATAAAGAAGAATTGAAGTTAGTTTATAATTTCAACTTTATTGCCATCTGTGTTTTGTATTTTTCTACAATAAATATGTATTATACTTTGACTGAAATATAGTATATTTATTTTATTTTATTTTTAGTATATTTATTTTATAGACAGAATTTTTGTAGAATATTTTACTATAGAGAGAGATTACAATATATGTCACTCATTCCTTACAACACTCTGATATGGCAGATGAAGCACATATTATTTTAATTTGAAAATTAAGAAACCAAGCTTTGGCCAGGGATGTAGCTCAGGGGCACCACACCTGCCTCGCAAGGGAAAAGTCCTGAGTTCGATCTTGAATGTCCAAAAAAAAAAAAAAAAAAACAAAAGAAAGAAACCAAGCTTGCATCCCTTATGAGTATCAAAATCAGGGCTAGAATGTGCTATATTTTATATTTTTATATGCTGAATATGTTGGAGTTTATATCAACAATGATTATCAGAATTATTTCACGATTTAGTTGAAGTAGTGAAGGATGAGCATTCTTTGATTCCAGTAATTTTTCTCTGGTCTTTATTACATTTGTTAAATAAACAAAATGTCTCTCAGAACAATGAACCTACAAATGAGCTTATAATTTACCTTTAGTGACCTTTTTTTTTTGTACCGGGAATTGAACTGATGACCTCACACTTGCCAGGCAGGTGCTGTTCTGCTGAGCTATATTCCCATTCCAACATTGTCTTTGTTTTTATTCAATGAGAACACCTTACATCATAAGTTAATTCTGCAGAGTGAATTAGGTACTTAAAAATTAATGTTTTTGTGGGAACAATTGATGAATTGGGCAAATAATTTTCTAAGAACTACTATAGTAAAAGAATACCTTTTTTCTCAGTGAAAATTTGTCTAGAAGTAGTAATTTTTGTATACATTTGAGTAAGGAAAAACTTGGTTACAATAGGAATCCATGAAAGCATGCTATGGTAAAGTCTCTGGTTTTTCTATTATTTTCTCTTATATCACAGGCTGGGTGCCGGAGAATGCAGCAGCCCAGAAACATAACTCCGTGCAGACAAAGTTACAACAAAAGCATATTATCACCAGCTAAGAGGTGATGAAAGAAGAGTAAATAGAAACCCTGCAATAATAACGACCTTACTGTAGGCAAACAACACAGGAAAAAAAACAGTAGTATCACCCTAAATTAATCAGCAAAGATTATGTATACAGACAAACCTGCCACCATAATTCTACTCTCAAAAGAAGACAAATCCATCCAACAATATCCTCCACCAGGATGAGGTTGGGGAGGATCTGGTAGCAAGCCAGAATTTTCATCACTGCTAGATAATAACTGTATAACTCTCTCAAGTAATCTTTGAAGAAGACTTGGAGAACCAGGATATTCATACCACACCTGGCCATGAGTGGCATCACTCACTACTGGTGTGATGCCACAAGAATCATAATAAAAACCCATAGTGGGACACATAGTTAAGCAGTAAAGTGATTTCCTTTCTGAAGTATATAGGGGAGGTTACGTGAATGGCAATAATGAAGTGTCCATATGTAACAAGATGGTTGCATTAGTATATGTATAGTTCAGGGATTGAACATTTTATGCCCATGAAATAGTAATGAGATGCCCCTCCCAACTTGTGGTGTTAATGGAGGCTAAGTAAATAAACTAGATTTCAACTTCCACTTGGAAGGAAAAAAAAGCAGAGTTCTTCTATGCTAACCATTGAGGTTCTAGTGAAGGCAAACTAACTTAATAAAATTAAATATGATCAAGTGTTTCATGGCATAATAATCAGATCTTTCCATGATAAATTCTAATTCAATTGTCATGCAAAGAATCATTATCATCTTGACTGACAAAAGCAACAGAAAAGATGAGAATAGGCCAACACCTGTCAAGCAAGACTGTAGTCTGCAAAATGGAAATAGAGTATTTGCAAAGAGTTATGTTAAGCCATTTTGAGAATAATAGGGTTTTCTATAATACACTTTTGAACTCAGTTTTTAGAATCCTTTAGTACTTTTCTGTTTGTCACAGAGTTGAAAAGTAATCAATAATTTTAGTGTACAAACAGAAAACTAGTATTGGTAGAATTTACTTTGGAGATTGTAAATCATAACCAGTAATATTTGGTTTCATTTTCCCCAGACTTGAAAGCTGAATTCTCATTTGCTAACATGCAAATGAAACCATATTCTCTGTCACGGTTTTATAGATTTTTGCCTTGTATAACATGCATAATCTGGGTTCAGCAAGTTTATATATTTGTTAGTTAAAAGTTAAACCTAAAGAATTTAATCAGCTGGAAATGTCTGAATTAATAAATGAAACTTACCCATGAAAAAAGATGACAACATAAATGTAATTGTTGACAATTTTAAAGCAGTTCTCATAAAAATTCAGAATGGACGATTAGATATTAAACTGAAGTTTAATGAAAATCAGTCTCAATAAAATCATTTCAGCAAAGACGTATAAGGTATAAAGAAAATAAATAATATATATTAGAACTATAGTATATATTAACCAAGCTAAAATAACTACAAAATTAAATGAAACAGAAAAAAATAAATTCTTCAGTAAAGCAAATACTATTTGACCCAGTTATTACCATTTTGGGGGATATTTTCTCTCTCTCTCTCTCTCTCTCTCTCTCTCTCTCTCTCTCTCTCTCTCTCTCTCTCTTTTGGTACCAGGGATTGAACTGGGGATCTTGCGCTTGCGAGGCAGGCAGAGGCACCACTGAGCTAAATATTTTCTCAAAAGTGTTAAAGACATTACATAACATTGATTCATACAAATTCATGTTTATAAGCAGCCTATATGACCATCAAGAGATCAGTATATAAAGGATGCGGAGTGTTAATAAACAATGGAGTACTACTTTGCCATAAAAAAGGATAAACTTGAGTCATTTGTAGGACAATGGATACACCTTGAGACCATAATGTTAAGTGAAAAAATCAAACACAGAAGCTTAAATATCATGTTTTCTTTTATATGAGAAACTCAAAAGATAAATAGCAAAATAGATATACCACAGGAATGAGAGAGATAGATCTTTTTCAATTGGGAAGGGGATCAAGAGATGGAGTTAGGTGGGTGGGAGATAGTGGAAAGGAAGGAGATGAAAAATGAATTTAGATGTGTTATATGCATGTAACAATTTCCCACAAGGAATATTATTAGAATTTACTGCAAACGTGCTAGAAAAAAATCAAAACTGAAAGAGTAGTAAACTTAAAGATAGGACAATAGAACCTACATAATCTGAACAATAGTAAATATGATCTGAAGAGATACCAGAGTATGAGAATCTGAACAATAGTGAGGTAAAATAATTTAAAATAAAATATAATACACACTCTAAATCATGGAAGACCATAACAACACTGTTGCAGTCACTGGACAGCAGGAAGGTGAGAATGAGTGTATGCTGGAAAAAATATTTAAATACATAACAGCCCCAAATTTCCTGAATTTGGAAAAGACATTATAAGCTTACATATTAAAAAAATTTAATGACCTGAAGACAGCAAAACCCCAAAGAAATCTATACCAGTGTATGTCTCAGTACTTACCATTTAATATTCACAGCACTTCAATATTAAAGAATAATTTTTTCAAACCAGAGTAAAGATATGTTACATGCAGTGTAATACCAATTCAACTGACAATAGATTTCACAAAAAAAATTATAGAGGCCAGAAAGCAATGAGAAATAGATTGCCAATAAAGATAATCACATAATATATATCCATATATCTATATCTATGTTTAGTAAACCCTTAGGTTTTAAGCATAATTCCTTCCAGAAAAAATGCTTGTAATCCAAATCACTTGTATATCAAAGCAAATTTCCCTCTAAAATAGTGGAAATAACGGAAATTCAGATGATTCATTCCACAAACCAAGAATATTCTTATAAAACTGATTACAAAACTGTAATGTAATACAAAATAATAAAGAAAATGAAAATTATACACTTAAAATTCACTTGCTCATAAAATTTCATGGCTGGTGTGAGGGAGACAAGGGTATTTAGAGATTTATTGAAAAGTAAAACATAGATTTCCCAAATGAACCAGAAATTCCACTTTTATATGTATCCAAAATTATTAGAAGTATATGTCTACATAAAAACTCATACAACAATATTTGTGGAAGCATTATTTATAATAATTAGAAGTCAGAAGTGGTAGAAATATCTATCATAGGATGAATAGATCCAAAACATATGATGTATTCACACAGTGGAATATTACTTAACAATAAAAAATGAGATTCTTACATATGCTGAAACACATATGAACCATGTAAATAGTATGCTTAGTAAAACATGCCAGAAACAGAAAGTCATATATTGTATGTGTATCAGTTAATATTTACCAGAGAAACAGATATAACATTAGATATATAAATATATACATGAAATTATAAGATTGGCTTACAATGGCCACCCACAGAGTCAGATGAGGAAGAGTCCAGCAGGTCTGTCTGCACACTCAAGATGGAAGGATTTAATTAAATGTCTGGAGCTCACTGCAGTGTCCCGTGAGAGTCCATATCAGGAGGCTGATGAGTCTGAGATGGAAGTTTGAAGAATCTATGCTGAAATGCTGAAGAACCCACCCCAGAATCCATAGAATCTGTATGGAAGCCAGGAGATCACATCCAAGGTGAAGGTGAAGACTGGAGCTCATCCAAAGAAACAGTAGCAGATCTGTCCTTCCTTTCCCTTCTATATCATCCACGCAATGAGCGACCCTAGGGTGGGTCTTCCACAGTCTAGGCCATGGAAGTGCTGAAGCAATTTAGTTAAGCTTCACTTAACTAGACTTTTCAAGTTGAAACAATCAATCAACCATCACAGTGTGATTCCATCTATAGGAAATATCTCTCAAATGAAATCCAGATACAGGAAACAAATATTGGTTGGCTTGGGTTGGGTGAAATGGTAATAAAGAGAGGTACATGATTTCTGCAGGTCAAAATGCACACTAAAGAATATAGGTGAATATGCATCATCTTAATAAGCATCTTAGTACAAGAAATTTTCTTTGAAAACCAGTGCACTGAGAAATCTAGGCATATTATAAACATTTACAAGCAAATTTTACCTGATAGCTATGATATCAATCAGCAAAAACTATATAATTTTCTACTGGGAATCAAACTTAGGCCTTGCGCTTGTGAGGCAGGAGGCAGCACCACTGAGCTAAATTCATGGCTATAAACAGTAATTTCAAAAAAGTTATGTTCCTTCTTTATATCCTAGTAAGAAGAACTGAAAAATATTGTCAATGTTTAGGAAAAATAGCCTTGTTAACAAGTGGAACTGTGAAAATTGGCTATTCACATGCCAAGGGATGAACCTACATCCATATCTCTCACCATGCACTAAACTAAAATCAAATTGGATTAAAGATCTAAACATTAGAACAGAAACAATCTACTGAAAGGCAAAATAGGTTAAACTCTTGAAGACAGGTTTAAGCAAAGACTTTCTGAACAAAGTCCTAGTTGCATAAGAAATAATACCAAGAATCAACAAATGAGACCACATCAAATTAAAAGGCTTCTGTACAGAAAAGAGTGAAAAGTGAAAAGTGAAGAGACAACTTACAGGATGAAAAAGACTTTCAAGCTACCCATCAAAGCAATAATATCTAGAGTATATAAAAAACTAAAAAGGTAGACACCCAAAATTTAAAGGTCCAATTAAAAATGAGCATCTGAAATGAATAGACACTTCTCAGATGAAGAAATACAAAAGGCCAATAGAAACATGAAAAAAATGTTCAACAATGCTGGCCATTTGAGAAACACAAAATAAAAACCAATGAAATTCCATCTCAGTCCAGAAAGAATGGCTAACATCAAGAAATTAACCAATAACAAATGCTGGTGAGGTTGTGGGGACAAAGAAACACATATTCAATGTTGGTAGGACTGTAAATTAATAAAACCACTGTGGATAACGAATCCTAGACTTAATTGACAGATTCAGTAGAGTAGCTGGATACAAGGTCAACACTCAAAAAACAATAGCCTTCTTGTACACAAATAACAGACTCACTGGGAGAGAAATTAGGGAAATAATTGTTTTACAACAACATCCAAAAAAATGAAATATCTAGGAATCAATCGAACAAAGGAAGCAAAAGATCTCTACACTGAAAACTACAGCACTCTGAAAAAAGAGATTGAAGAGGATACAAGAAAATGGAAAGACATCTCTTGCTCTTGGGTAAGAAGAACCAATATAGTGAAAATGGCCATACTTCCAAAACCACTATATAGATTCAATGCAATGCCAATTGAAATTAAAACAATATACTTCACAGAACTAGAGAAAACAATCCAAAAATTCATTTGGAACCAGAAGAGACCTAGAAGAGCTAAAGCAATTCCAAGCAACAGAGACATGGCTGGGGGTATCACAATCCCCAACTTGAAACTATACTACAAAGCTACTGTGATAAAATCAGCATGATACTGGCAAAGGAACAGACCTGAGGATCAATGGAATAGATTAGAAGATGCAGAAACAACTCCAGACATGCTCAGCCATCTCATCTTTGACAAAGGAGCCAACCACCATCATTGGAGGAAAGATAGTCTATTTAATAAATGGTGTTGGAAAAACTGGATTTCAACCTGCCAAAGATTGAAACTAGACCCATATCTATCACCATGCACTAAACTAAGATCAAAGTGGATTAAAGATAAAAATATTAAGTCAGAAACACTAAACTTGCTGGAAGATAAGTTAGGTAGAACTCTTGAAGACATTGGCATAGGAAAAGACTTCATGAACAAAACCTCAGCAGCACGGGAACTAGTAGAAAGAATCAACAACTGGGATCTCATCTCATTAAAAAGCTTCTGCACTGCAAAAGAAACCACCAACAGAGCTAACAGACAGCATACAATATGGGAAAAAAATTTTAGCAGCTGTACCTCAGACAAAGGACTACTATCTAGAATATATAAAGAATTGAAAAAAATCAGACCCCCCAAATTCAAAGACCCAGTTCAAAAATGGGCATCTGAACTGAACAGACATTTCTCAGACAAGGAAGTAAAAGCAGTAAACAAATATATGAAAAAATGTTCAGCATCACTGGTCATTCGAGAGATGCAGATGAAAACAACACTGAGATTCCACCTCACCCCACAAAGAATGGCTGCTATCAAGAAATCAACAAATAACAAATGCTGGTGGGGTTGTGGGGAGAAAGAAATCCTTCTCCATTGTTGGTGGGAGTGCAGACTGGTCCAACCACTGTGGAAGTCAGTATGGAGATACCTCAAAGAACTAGGACTAGAGGTCCCATTTGACCCAGCTATTCCCCTGCTGGGTATCTTCCCAAAAGAATTAAAAGAATCATACCACAGTGATATATGTGCACCCATGTTCATAGCAGCACAGTTTGTAATAGCTAAAGCTTGGAAGCAGCCCAAGTGCCCATCAAATGGAAACTGGATAAAGAAAATGTGTTTTTTTTTATAAAATGGAGTACTGCTCAGCCATAAAGAATGAAAAACTAGAATCATTTATAGCTAAATGGATGCATATCGAGGCCATACTCTTAAGTGAGATAAATACGACACACATGTGTAAATACCGAATAGTGTCACTAGTGTGAGAAACTGATAGTGTAAACAAGAGTTAAAATGATTAAAACGAATATTTGATAATTTGAAATAGGAAAAAAGGTCCAAAGATGAAGGAGTGAAGGGAGGGGAAGGGGAAAGGTAAAGAGGGAAAGGAAAAACTATGAGAAAAGAAAAAAAATGGAAATGAAATCTATGTAAATAGGGAAGGGTGGAGGGGGTGAAGGGCGCACAGGTAATGGGGAAAAAAATAAGAACCAAGATACATCATGTACAGGTACAAGCACCCAATAATAAGTGTAAATGAATTGTATACCTAAAGTGTACCAACAAAATGTACCAATAAAATTAATTAAAAAAAAAACTACTGTGAAAATAAATATGGACATTCCTTAAAAATTTAAAAATAGAAATTCCATTTTGCCAATCCATTCCCCTTCTAGGTATCTTCCCCAAAGTGTTAAAGACATTATACCATAGTGATGTATGCATACTATGTTCAGAGTAGCACAATTCCTAATAGCTAAATCTTGGAAACAATTTCTATGTCCATCAACAGTTGAATGGATAAAAAATGTGATATGTATACACAATGGAGTACTACTCTGCCTTAAAGAAAGATAAACTTGCATTCATAGGTCGATGGGTGCACCTTGAGATCTAATGTTAAGTGAAGTAACTCGGACACACAAGCTTAAATATTGCATGATTTCTCTTCTATGAAAAACTTAATATATATAAATATATATATTTCTTATTAAATAAAGGCATATAATAGGAAAAAAGGGACAGAAAAAATTATTCTAATCTCGTCCAATGTATCCAAAAACATATTTTAACTTATTTTAATTATCTTATATGTTTTATACATTCTTTGCCCTATTAACATGGTTTTTAATCTGTGTATATGAAAATTAACTTTATAAGATCTTATAAGATGTATAAATGAATTTGATGCTAGAAAAATAAAGCAGAGTGGAAAGAAGGGAAAGAAAAGGATTTAAATAGGTTATGTACATATACCAATTTCGTATAGTGAATGTAATAATTATGTACTATAAATATGCTCTAACAAAAGTCAAATAAATGTTAGGTTGTTTAGGATAAAGACCATTTATGGCCCATGGAGAGAAAATCATGATAATTTGATCTGGATTTATTCTACATGACTCTGCTTTTAGTTACTTTTCTCATTGCTGAGACAAATTACCCAACACACACAGTTAAAGGAGTAAAAGTTTATTTTGACTCACAGATTGTAAAGGTTTCAGTTCATAGTTAGCTGGATCTAAGGTAGGATGGTATGGCACGGGAGCATCACACAGGAGAAAGAGTTGAGGGTGGACAGAAGTCAACAAAGCAGGGAAATAGTAAAGAAGCAGTAGCAAGTGGTGACAAGTGACAAACAGCAACCCTCTTTCTGCCCCTTATATCATATCCAGGGTGGGTAGCCCTCACACCCAGGATGGGGAATCCTTATTGCTAGCATTTCACCATGATGTAATTCCAGCATCACATCCTGGATCCTCATAGCACGCACTCTAGATCAGGCCACCTCCAAAAAGCACCACCTATGACTACATGAGGGGACAGCTAGATACATGACATAACAAACTTTATTTCTTAGACTTCTCTAGATGAACAGAATATACACATATGATATACAGAGTCTGCCAAAAGACTGTATCCACACATCATGAAAAGAAAAATATTACAATGTTTTTTCAACAGATGCTGTTACCCTTGTATGGGGGACCCTAAAGGATGTCATATATTGCAGAAAACCCACTACACTGCTGGCCCTTAGAGAAGAAATTGAAAATGCATGTGCAACAATCTCAATGACCAAGGTTACCCAACCAGCATTTTGCTGTACTAATAAATGTCTGGAACCTAATGGTCTATACTTTGAGCACCTTTTGTAACTGTGGAAGCCAAGGTAACTTGTATTAATCTCATGATGTCTCGATAAATATAGTATGAAAATATTTGTGTGCAATGTGTGATGTGTGTATGTGTGTGGATTTATTAGGTAAGCATGCAGAATCAGATGTGGGAGTAAATAATGGATGTCTGAGCATTGATGACTGAGAGGATCATCCAGTAGCTGCTCAGTCTAAGAAGCTGGAAGCCACATAAAAAGAGGAATCAAGGATGTAGCCAAGGACCCTTGAGTAAAGCCTGAAAGCTTCCTAGAAAGTTGCTGGTTTGCACATGAATTGGAAGGTTGAAGAAATTGGAATCTGATGCCTACAGACAAAGGCAGAATCAAGAGATGCACTCACTCAAGCAGAAAGGAGCTTTTCAAACATGAGCCAACATTTTCTTTCTTTCTCTTTTTTTTCTATTAAGGCTTCAAGCCTATTAAATGGTGCAGCCCCACACAATCAAGACAGGCTTCTCCCTCTCAATTTGCCTGCCTACAAGTAAATCATCTCAGGAAATAATCCACAGATTCACCCAGAATTGTGTTTTACTAATCTGTTAGCCATTTCCTAATTCAGTCAAGTAGACATACTATGATTAACAGTCACACTAAAATAGAAAAATATATGTTTTAAATCACTGTAGTATTAAATATTTTCTCCTTCAAACTTCAATCTTGTAGCAAGAACATAATTCACTTTGAATAATCTACTTAAGTTAACCACAAAATCTTTAAGACATTATTGGTAGCATGCTCTTTATAAAAATATGCATGGAATATCTGTATATGTACTGTGTTCTAAAAATTAATACAATGTATTATGGTTCAATTTTATATTATCTATTTTTCTCTAATAAATCTAAGCTCTTTATTACAGACTCTAGGGTTTACTCCTCTCTTCATCGCTAGGCATACAAAGATCCAATGTACTGGATGCCACTGAAATGATTTAGCATTAGTAGTGGATGACTGAAACCATTCATTGAATTTTTCTGCTTGAAGACAAGATTCATAGTTTGCTCCCATTTCAGAAAATGCCATTATAATGGGACCTCAAATCTCAAACTTACAAAATAATTTTTTCAGTGACTATGTTTACATATACTAGACACAGTAAATACTCCATTACAGTGTAAGCACTGCATTAAATTCAGTGGAATTAATGAGATGTAGGTGTGTTTCAATCACTATGGCTCATATTGCCCTTTAACTTGACTGTTCTATTGTACACCAGCTTAAGGTCTTGCAGGCATTCACCCAGGTGTACACACAAGGGGAAATTTTAAAAATATACACGCTAATGTCATTTTGATCAACACAATTTAGTTTATTAACCTTTGCACCTCTTGAACATTTTTTACTTAATGATGCTCAAATATAGGTTCTAAATTCTAATCAAAATTATTTTAATATGAATATTTTCAGTCAAGTATACCAAGTGCTTACAGATTCCCTATTTCAAAGCTACTCATAATTGCAGAAGCTCAGATAAAACAGATAAATGTCAACAATTGTATCCTTGAATTCTATGTTCTATTTTCATGGCCTATTAACTTATTTTCCAAAGCAAAGCATATCTTTCTTCTATCTTCACAAATATATGAGGAGAATATCAAGTTTAGTGGCCATGAGGTAGTCTTTGACGTATACTTCCACCTATCAGCATTTTATTTGCTTGATTCTACTTGGTTCAAAGTGATGTACTGTTGATCGGAAGTGTCCAATGAATACCCCTAGAGTAGTTTTCTCATTATAAGATCATGGCTAAAATTTTGTGTCATATGACTAGTGAATGTTTTGCACTCAACATTATTGATAATCATGATTGAACAAATAAGAACTAGAGCAAAGTTGTTGCAGTAATGCAAGAATATATGTAAAGAATGTCATATAATCAGTAACAGGAATTGTGGCAACCATATAAACCATATACATATAGACAAATTTTGTGTGATTGTTATATTACAGTTCCCAACCTGTTTGTATAATAAATATTCAAATTAGCATTGAAATAAGTGTTGACAAAATGACAGTTTCTACTTTACATTTAAAGTTCATGTTGAAAGAGCTAGTATGTGTTTATAATGCTGTGGATAATTTCTCCCATATCCCTTGGAACACATCATTCCATTCTGCAATGATGGGAGAAATAAGATTAATAGATTTTTTATGATATCTTTTCATTGTTTAAGACTTTCACCTCAGGCACACAAAAATTGTTTTAAATATTGTCATTTCAAGAAAATGAACCAATATTAGCCCCTAAGTTATCAAATTGGCACTTGAGGGGAAAATTTGGTATGACAAAGCATCCAAAAATATTTTTTAATTTAATTGGATACAAGGATGAGTTTAGTTTTTATCTGGAAATTGAGTGTTAAACACGAAGAAGTATGTTTCTTTGAATTTTCACAGCATTTAGTGTATAACTCCTGCTAACATATAAGTGGTGAAACTGTATTCTGGTATTCTGAAATCTTTGAGCTTTTACAGTCTTAAATCAATTGGTTTCCCATGTGAATAGAATTTCTTTTCTTTTAAGAATTGCATTCTAGAAGATTGGATGCTTTACTCCTCTGTTTTGTTTCTTAGAAGAGCAGGAAAATATTAAATATTTTTCAATCTATTACTATATAGATACATAAGTAGACAAGGCAGACTGATTAAAAACATGTTTTAATGTAATGTTTTGAATAACACTAGAATAATATCTTCTCACTATTTTACCAAGGTTAGTTTAAATATAGGTATTTTCAATAACCAGAAATCATGACCTGAAACAAATTTTTTCTGTAAATTCTAATATATTGGAAAGATTTTCCTCAGCAAACGTTTTAGATTTTACTCTCTGCCCCTGTATTTTATGTTGTAGAAGATAGTTTTTGACTTAAAATACCTAAAAATAGAAATATTGTCTGAATTTAATAACCCAAAATTTAAAAAATTATATACATGCCTATTTCCTAGTTTCATAAACTGCAATCATAGGCACAAACTGGGCATAGGATCTATAGGTACTATCTTTTCAACTTTATGTGAACTTACTTAATGATACTATTAATAGAAATATTACAGAACTAATATGACTTGTGAGAAAAATATCCATCAAGAATATTGTAGGTTTTCAAGATCTTTCATTCTATGGAAAAATATAAAAAATATTTGTCATAAGTGCTTAAGAATGATGTTTATGCTATCTAAAGTTTTTCTCTCTCTCACTTATCTACTTGTCTTACACTTAAATAAAAAAAAAAAACAGAGATACAAATATTGAAATACTGTTGGGTGTATCATTAAAATACATGCAAAGCTCACTAAAATATCAAAATTTAATAATATTAACAATATCAAGTATGTGGACCACCTAGAATACTCATATCTCTCTCGGGTGAAAACAAAATATTTAAATTAATTTGGAAAACATTTCAGGAATTTTGTAGATTCTTTTTTATACAAATGTGGTTTTAATACAAAGTCACAGAATACAATAGAATACATTGTTTCTATAATCTAGTAAGGCTCATATTTAAAATATAACTATGCATCAACTGACTGTATTTACTTGAGTATATTTATGATCTGTGCTCTTTCATTGATCTTTCAATAATAAGATACTTTCTTGATTAATATAGCTTTGTAATGTGAGTTTAACAGTGTCAATCTTAAAGCTCTATTCTTCTTCAATATTGTGATAGTTTTTCTAGGTCTTTTGCCTCTCCACATAAACTTCAGAATTAGTTGCTGTTATAAATAAAAATTATTTATTGTGCTTGTGAATATTAGTGCTTTAAATCTATAGACCAAATTGTCATAAGAACTGAAATCTTGACAATTTTTATCTCACTAGTCATGATCCTGGAATATCTTTCCATTTATTTTTTCTTTATTTTATTAGTTTTATAGCTTTTCTCATATAAAACTTTTAAATATATTTAAATTCATACCTAAGTATTTCCTTTTGGGTGCACTACTATAATTGTATTGTGTCCAAAAATGCTTACAATTTCCAATTTTACTAGAGTCATCTGATCTTTGACAGTTAGTCAAAGAGAAAAGTTTATCTTTCTTTATTTTCCATTTTTTTATTCTCGGCATTGAATCCACACTCTTTGTGTTAAGAAAGTGCTGTGCCACTAAGAACCATACTCAATTCAAAGATTATCTTTTCATTAAATGATACAGTAATAACTAAACTTCCAAGTTTAGGAAGATTAAACTAGACAAAGATCATATAGTCTTCACAGAAGTTAAGTCAAAAAGGATCATCTTGATGTAAAATAAAAATTATGAAAGTTTTTTAAGTAATATAGGAGAAATTGAAGATAGCTTGGATGTTGCAAAGATGTTTTTAGACCTTACAAGAAAGACATAATCCATGAAAGAAGGCATTGATATATTGGACTACTTTAAAATTAAAAATTGCTGTTCTGCAGAAGACATTGTCAAAGTTATGAAAGTAATTGCCATAAATTAGGATAAAATACTTATAAAAGACTAATGCTGCACTGCTACTTGAAATATAGAAAGAATGCTTCAAAAACTGGATAATAAGAAAAAAATTGTATTCAAAATGAACCTAATATCTAAAGAAAAACTTAACCAAAGTAGATTTACTGTTTAGTGATAAGTATATGCAAATTCTCTTCACATGTCCACAGAGCAATATAAATTAAAATAATGATGCTATACCAGTACATACTTATTAGAATGTTCTAGACCCAGAACATCAAAAGCTGGAGAAAGGACCTGAGTTTGATGGGATTGCAGTTTGGAATGTTTGAACACAATTATCATACTCTTACCATATAATCACAAATTAGTATAACCCAAAAGAATTGAAGAATTACATGGACACACAAAAAAAATTGCATACAGATCTTTATAGAGGCTTTATTTACAATCATCCAAACTTGGGAGGAATCAAGGTGTCCTTCAGTATATAAATGATTAAATAAACCACAGTACTATAAAAATTAATTGAAAAATTGCTTTTTAAGTGGTAGCATACAGCAGAAATATTAATCTCCTCTGCAGAAAGGCATGTTAAATAAAGTCTGTAATTATTTAACTGGCAAAATTGCAAAAAGCATGAATTTAACATTAAAAGTCACTAAACATATAACCAATGCATGCTATTGCATATATATGCATGGATAAAGTAACCATTAAACTACTAGGTTGACCACCAAATCTCAAGAAAACAAATTATGAGAAGTTCATTCATATAAGTATTATACTACACTTATATATTATATTATATTATACTATAAGGCTATACTCTGAATAGCCTTGAGCAAATTCTACTTGTGTAGTTTTTCTCTAGTACTATAAAATGCTCACACTCTTAATAGTCTATAAACATTCTCCTTTCAACTTCATACCTGTATAGGCAGATTTTCTTCATATATTTCAATCATCATAATACAATGCAATAAATTTAACATAGATGCAGGCCTTAACCTCCATATATCTTCAATAAGCCAGGCATTAAAGAGATGTTAAAAAGAAAATAATGATGCTTTGTTTTTCCGTTGTTCTTTAAAACAGAATTATAAAATTTTATTTAATTTGCAATATAATGGATTTGTTATTAGTATATTTAAGTAAGGATGGGTTTTATCAAAACCATAATAGAAGCTAGCTATGGTGACACACACCTGTAATCCCAGGACTCAGGAGAGTGAGGCATTAAGATTGCATCCAGTTCAAAACTAGCCTGGGCTACAAAGTGAGTTCAAGACCAGTTTGAACTCCACAGTGAGACCCTGTCCACAAACACACACACACACAAACACACACACGATTAATAAGTGTTGAGATTGTAGAGAAAAATAGTGCCCTTACACAGAGCAAGTAGAAATTTAAGTCAGCACAATCATTATGTAAAAAAGTATGGAAACTCCTCCAAAACTAAAAATAGAACTGAAATAGGATCCAACGATACCACTCTTGGGATATACCTAAAGAAACTAAAAGCCTTATGTTGCAAAGATATCTTCATTAGCATATTTGTTGAAACATTGTTCATAATATCCAAGATACAGAATCAAAGTAACTATCCACTAACAGATGGAAAGATAAGGAAAGTGTAGTGTATATCCACAATGGAATATTGTCCAATATAAAAATAATAATCCTCTCATTTGTGAAAACATGGAATGAGCCAGATGACATTATATTAAAATAAGACAGAAAAGAAAGACAACTACTGTATGATATTCCTCACATGTGATTTCTAAAAAATATAATCTCAGAATTTAAACATAGAATGATTGCCACTGGCTGAGATTATGAGAAAGAGAAGGATGAGGAAAAATTAGTCAATGAGTAATAAGTTAGATTTTAAAATTGAGTCCTATTGTGGAATTACATAGTAGAGTGACTATAGCCAAATATAAAATGTTGTCTACTTCAGGAAAAAAATTGTATACTTCAGGAAAGTTAGAAAAGAATATTTTAAATACTATCACCACCAAAAATACATACTTGAAGTCATGAGTATTCAATTACCCTGAGTTGACTATTAAACAATGTACACATGTATCAAAACATCACTTGTATTCCATATTTTGAACAATTATTATGTCATTGATAGAAATAAACTAAAAATAAAAACCAAAAAGTAAAAAGTAACATGACTAACCTTAATAACGTATTTCTAATACTCTAATAACAAAAGTTACTGCATTATCCACAGTATTTCAGAGTTGTTTGTCAAAAAACTTTTAACTTTATGCCTTATATTATCCTCACTCAAAACATCTATGTCCACTCTATACTTCTATCTCTTTTTCATTCATATCCCCCAATTTACAACTAAATTAATACTTTTTACCCTTGTCCCCACCTCTTTATGCTTAATATTTTCTTAGTGTATCAAATATCTCTTACTCTTTTACCTACAATTTCTCCTTTATTTAAATAAGAACATGTCAGAATATCTACCTCTTAACACTTTTAAGGTTTATAATACAATATTTTTAAACATAGGGAACATATTATACAGCAGATCTCTAGAACTAGTTCACCTTATACAATGAAAGGTTTATTTTTGTTTTATTCTCAAAGATTATTTTCATGTTCAATTCATAGTACTTAACACCACAATCCAAAAAGATTATCTTTATCTGTTGCATCATTAGAATGTTACTTTTTTTGGCAAGAATGGGAGAGATTATTCACATTTTAAGTCTAGTGTGAAGGATATCATGGAAATGTATATTACAAGAAAAATATCTGATGTAATAACAGCACGAAGGAAAAAACAAAGACAAAATCATAAACATGCAACATTTCTGTTTCCAACTTACTTCTGCCTGGTCTTACTCAGGCGATCCAACTTTCTAGAATATACTATTTATATCATATTATTCTTTATATAAAACATCAAGAAAAAAAAGTATTTAAATTTTCTTAAGTTTAAATTCTGCTAGAGCAAATATCAATCATATAACCCAGAAAAACATAAATCCTTTAGGGTCCCCAATAATCTTAAGACTATAAAGATTCTAAAACCCTTGAAATTTACCAAATGAAGCAATAACTACAAGGAAAACTAATTGGATGATAACTAATTAGGAACATATTTCAATACTACTTTTTATTTATTTTAAAAAATTACATATATTAATGATTACATTTAATGAAACCAGAAAATAGACATAAGTAAACATATGTAATCACCATTGCAATCATGATACTTATGTTTTCTTCATCAAAAAAATATTTCTAATGAAATACTGGAACTTCCATTTGCTGAACTTATTTCTTGTTATTTTATACATTATTGCAGGAAGCTATCTTGTTAAGGCTTGATTGATTAAGAAAACATATCATATAATGATTTATTATTATTAGTTTTATATATATATAGGATATGCAATATGTGTTCTAAGTTTTAATAAAGTGATACTGCATTGAGTTTGGCCTCAGATATATCATGGATCAACATTTTTGAATGAAGTAATAGGTTGGAAATATTATTTTATCTTGGTTCTTAAATGACAGGGAAATGTCAAATCCAAATAGAAATTCACTATATGAATTTATTGGTGTCCAAATCTACATGTTGCAATTTTGATTCGGTGTCTGAAACTGCATACATCATACTAAATAAAGCCGGAATGTAACTGTCTTTCCTCCCTTTCCATGTGTTACATAAAATCTTTCATAGATGCAAATGTCCTCTATCAGCCTCCAATAAATTATGTTCAGTGTCAGGAATCTCACATTTTCAAAAAGCCCATTTGATTTAATAAATTCTTCTTGCTGCTCTTTCTTGTATTGATCTAAAAAATCTGTTTCCATAGTTTTCTCACTTTTGGCATCTAGTAAAATTAGAGTAGGTTTATCCCTCAAATATTTAAGTTTTAAATGGTATCTCTTTTAAACATCTCTTATATATGCTAATATGTCCCTATATTAACTATACTCACATAAACTAGTTGTCAGACCCATAGCCCTGTTTTGAGTTTTCTTTGGAAGTGTGCCAGGTTTTAATAAAAATATAAACATCAGGAAGCGCAATAAAGTATAATTTTCTAGGTTTCATCTAACTTATGCAGAATATATCAAATACGGTATCTATTGTGGCATCACCAAGATTTGAAGAAGCACTTGGGAGGTTGAGACAGGAGAATTGCCCTGAGTTCAAGGCCAGCCTTGACTACATAGTGATTTCAAGGACAGCCTAGAATATACAGCAAGACCCTGTCATAAAAAAGACTTGAAGTGTCATGAAAATTAAATAGAAACATACATATATGTATATATATATATATATATGTATATCCTTCAAATTTTAGGTGACATCACAAGAGGAGCGAAATTCTTGGTAGCACAGAAAGAAAGAAATATAACCAAGGAAATTTCTCTTTACAAGAAAAGAGGATAAACAGGAGCAATGATGGCAAACCTTTTAGAGCTTTCATTGTTAACAAACAGCTGAATGTGGCACACCTGCCATAGGTTCACCACAACTGCTCTAGAGTTACACAACCTATTTATTTGATTTCCATTTCCTTGTAGCTCATGTGAATTCATGGTGTGGCAATGAAAAAACAGTTTTGTTGATCTGTCTTAGAAAAAATGGTGAAAGGTTTTGCAGGATATACAAATCTCACAGAATAAGTTGCTATCCCCCAGAACGTCACAGCAAAACTCAAAACTTCAACCTTTAACCAACATGTCCAATGACCCAGATATAAATTGAAACTGTTTATTTATGAAAAATATTATTCTTTGTCCTGAAATTCTACAGTTAGAAGAAATCTGGAAGGGTCAGCTAGATCATAGCCATAAAATAGATGATCTGCTAACTTTGCCAGAACAGAATAATATCGTTTTATTATCTCTTCACACCCCTAAGTACTTTCATCTTCAATTAGGGAAATTGGATGCAGCCTTTTGTAAAACAAATAAACACTCTTTACAAACTGACAAATTCTTGAAAAATGATAATTGTGATAGTGTAGTCTTTGGATGTTCAGGGATTCCATAGACAAACTCCCAAATTATCAGTATGAGAAAACTTACAAAATATTCTTTCAGGAATCTGTCTTAGAAGGTATATGACAGAACAAATTTCAGGCAAACAAAATCACCAGAGTGACAGTAACATATAGACTAACACTGAGAGCAAATATATACCTATATGAAAAAATATGCTAAATAAAGATTGAAAATAAATAATTGTAGTATAACATGGCTATTATCTGACAATAAATACAGTACAAAATTAAATGTAGTACAAAATTAAAATATTATGAGGGGGAGGGCAGTTGAAGGGAGGGGAGGAGACTTGGAGAAAAAGAGGAATCAAGATATATAAAATTCCCTTTGATGAATGTGATTGTTCCGTATATTTCAACTGTACCAATAAAATTAAGTATATAAATAAATGTCATCTGCAAATAAGAATAGTTTAAGATTTTTCTTTACTATATGTACTCCTTTTATTTGTTTCTTTTCCTTGATTCCTTTGACTAAATTTTCATGTACTATATTGAACAAGAGTGGTGAGAGTGGATGCAAGTTAAAGATCAGTTAGGGTAGAAAGATTCTGTCAATACTGTGGAGACCTCTTTAGGGTTTGTGTCCCAGTGTTGTGTCCTTGTGTTTGGTTATGCTTGCGTGTTTGCAACCCTTTTCAACCTACTGAGCCTAACATTTAACGGTTTTCTTAGTGTTCAACCCTCTTCTGGGGACTTGACCCCCAGTACAACTCAGAAAAAAGAAAGGAACTGCACTAATGTTGATGATGCAAAGACAAACCAGATATTGAGCTAAAATAATAATCAGTTATAAGAAATGACTATGCCACCATAGACTTTAGAAAAGTTATGGATTTTTATTGTTGATTTAGTATCATGTTCATTTGCTAAATTTGTTTGAAACACCTAAAAATCTTGTAATGGAGTTGTTGGGGTCTTCTACGTATAAAAGTATATGATCTGCACATGAAGATAACTTGAATTCTTGCTTTCTCATTTGTATCTCTCTCTTCTTTTTTTTCTCTAATTTACTGGCTAAAATTTCAAGTACTATATTAGATATGAATGGTAAAAGTGGAGGTCTTTTTCTCATTCTTATTTTTAGAAGAAAGTATTAGTTTTTCCAGACTTAGTACGACATTGGATATGGATTCTTTTTATATAGTCTTTATTGTGTTCAGTAATCTTTCTATACACAGTGTTTTCAGAGTTTTATAATCAAGGAATTTTGGACTTTGATTGTCTTTTTCAACATCAATTAAAATGATTATGTATTTTTTTATTTATAATTGTATTTATGGGGTGTATTACATTCACTAATTTGTGTATATTGGATCATCTATTTATTCCTGGTAGGAAAACAAATTGGCCATAGTGCATGGTATTTTTATGTGTTTTTGAATTAATTTTTAAAAGTGTTTCTTAAGGATTTTTCAACTATATTCTTCAATACTACTGTCTAATAGTGTTTTTTTTCTGTTGTTGTCATGTTCTTATTTGATTTTGATATCATAGATATATTCACCTTGTGAAATAAAGTTTGGAAGTATTCTTTTTCTTCCCATTTTATGGAATAGTTTGAAGTGCATTTTTGCTATTTTTATAAAGATGTAAAATTTAACAGTAAATCTATTTGGTCATGGGCTCTTATTTTTGGAGAATATGTATTGTTTCTTCAATCTCATTGCTTGTTATTGATATGTTTAGGTTTTGCCTGTATTATTACCCAGGCACCTGTTCTTAGAACTCTTATATTCTTGTTACTCATGCACTCCACTGGAGATCTCATTCAGTCTCAGTGATTCAAATACTATTCATAATCTACTACCCAAGAAATTTATACATCCAATCTCGACTTGTTTGGATATAAGATTCTTGTATCTTTAGACTCCTATATCCTTCCTGAGTGTCTGAAAAATACTTTAAACATAACATGCTTTCCCAAACATCCTCTCCTAAACTTTTCCCAAAACCTAATTCTTCATTGATTTATGTATTTCAATAAATTCCAATTATATCTTTTCACTTGCAAAAAAATTAAATAATCTCCAACTACTTTCTCTTTCTCACATCTCTCATTCACTGAATGAATTCTGTTAACTATACCTTCAAATTATGTCAGAAATCTGTCCACTTTTCATTACTTCCATCACTACAAGTTTTGGTGTAAGTAGCTATAATTTCTTGCTTATATTTTACCAAAAAAGTCTATAACTACACTATTCGGTTTTACCCTTACTTCACAACAGTCTACTCTTAACACTACAAACACAGTAATTCTTTAAAATTGAAGTCAGGAGTTCTGACATTATCTGTTCATAGAAAGCTGGCAAAAGGATCATTTCAAAACTAATAAAATAAAACAGAAAATCTACAGAATTATAACATCTTGAATTGATCAGAAAACTAAAGTAAACCTGAAGAAAGAAGGTTGTTTCCAAAAAGATATAGGAATCATACATTTGTTTACCAGGAACAGAGCATGGGAGGAAGATGAGACTGCTATAGAAAGGGGGAAATATTTAAAATAAATTAATAAATGAATTTCTAAGGGATTCGTGTTTCTTAATATGACAGAATTGAAACTCTTGGAGCAGAAGGTAGGTACAAGGTAGATTGCACCCACTTGCTGTCTATTCTCCATGTTCAGTATTATTTATTTGTGTGAAATATGTAAACCAAATGGAATTATTAAAAGAAACTGCTATCATGACCACAGAGCAAGGGGAAATGGTCAGTATTAGCTGCAGGAAAGGCAAGAAGATTTGCCTTAATTTTTTAATCCACTTTTCTATCAAAAAATAATATAAAATCACTGGGGTAAAGGCAGCAAAATATTTTTTCCCTAGGACACATTTGAAGTTCCCTAACTAGTGAAATCAAAACTAAGGGGAAACATAAAATTTCTTTACTTCTTAAAAAATACAGAAAATTATTCTGGGTAAGGACTATTAGAAATTGACTTCTGTTAATAGAGGGAAAAATACTATAAATTTTATAAGACCCATATAAAGCATGGTTTGGCTGTTACAGGTAGGAGTGTGTGTGTGTTAGAAAATTCTAATAACCAAAGACACAAAACCCACCTAGTAAAAAAGAGAATGCCACAAACAACATGTGCTAAATTGGGCAGTAAGCACTGAGTAACGAGCCAGAACAGATGACCCTGGGAGTTGAACAAGAGTGTAGTTAGAGATTACCAATCTGAAGATCTGCTTCACAGGTAAAGGCAGAAATGGTGGTGGAAATGGAAAAGTGAGAAAAAATGTCAAGCAAAAAATTTTTATACATGAAGAATAAAGTGAAGTTAGCAGAGTTTAAAAAGTGTGTTACACTATAGGTAAACAACAAAGAAACTCATCTTGGAAGTAGATTGATTATATCGCTTGCAATGAAGAAAGCAAAAATAAAAACAATAGAATGGTGCTGTTTTCCAAGGATAATTACTATTTATCTCAGTATCTCACTGTCCTGTACACAGCATCTATCTTTAACAAGATGAATGAGTCACATGATAGATAAAGGAAAATAAAATATAACAAGGCTGAGAATTTAACTTAGAGTCTTAGAGATAGAGAGATAGCCTAACATGTGTAAGACCTGAGATTAAAACTCCAATACCACAAAATAATTATTTCTGAGCAAGAAACATTCAATAAAATGAAACTCAATTATGGATTAGGAGTGGCTAATGAGAGAAACATTTTAACTGATGAATAAGTTAAAGGTTATACATGGAGTACAATGTCAAGATTAATAAAGAAGTTAAGTAATTTAAGCAAAGAAATAAAAAATATTTTTTAAAAATACAAATGGCAATGCTAGAAAAAAACAGTAAAAGAAATGAAGAATTTTTGAATGGGTCATAACTAGACCAGATAGCAGGAGAAACACTTAAACATTAAGATAGGTCAATAAAAACTACTAAAACTGAAACAAAACAGCAGTGGCTATCCCACATATTGAACATTAGGACATCAATTTAAACTCTGTGCAAATGTATCCCAAGAAGGAAGATAAAGAGAGAACTGGGTAGAAATAATATTTGAGACAATATCAGCTAAGAGCTTTCCAAAAGTAAGTAAAAGTATTAAAGGAATGGTTCAAGAACATCTGGAAATACTTAGAATAATAAATTCCTTTCAGTTTCTCTCCCTCTCCCTCCCCACCTCACACCCCTCTCTATTTACACACATGCAGATACACACACACATATATTCCATCATATGCGTGTATTCTTTCTCACACATATATAGATAGATTAATCATAATTAACCTGTTAGCATGAAAAATAAATATAAAATTCCAAAGGTATTGTGAGATGACAGAGATCATGTTAAATACAGAGAAAGAAAGAAAAATTCTAGGCTTCTTGTCATAAGCTATACAAGGAAAATTTCAGTGAAAAAGCATCATTAAAGTACAAGAAGAGACAAAAATAATTGTTAACTGCCAAGTCAGTATTTAATAAGAAAATGTTTTTACAATAAAGAAATGGACTTTTCAAGCAAATCTAAACTAAAACCACTCATTATACAAGGAACAACATTGTAGAAAATATTAAATAAAATTCTTCAGTCAAAAGGGATGTAATACTATTGGGAAGAGACTTTCCTTACAAGCAATTACTAGAGATGGTAAAAAAGAATGTTAAGGCAAATATAAAATTCATTCTATGATTCTTTTGATCAAAGATAACTGCTTATTTATAGAAAACTGATGACAATATAATGAGTGTTTATAGCATTATATAACAGTAAAATATATGAGAAAATATAAAAATATATGAAGGAGGAATTGGAAGTTTGCTTTTGTTAACCTCAGACACTATACCTAAGGTGACATATGATTTGTACATTTACTATGATCAAATAAAGATGTAGCTTTTAAACATTAGATTTACTAAAAAATTTTAATTAGATTTAAACAATATATTAAGATAATGAAAGTGAAGAAAATAGAATTGCAATGACAATAATTTAATCCATATTCTGAAGAAAGTTTCAAGAAAAGATATGAGAAGGAAAATTAAAATGTTAAATGAGCCATATTCATGTTCACAATTTATGTATGCTAAGTATATACAGAGGTTAGTAGGACAAACTGAAAAAGATCAACTGTATACTACTTGTAAAAATCAATTTAAAATAAATGTATAAGTAGAGTAAAATTGAAAAGAGCAAAGTTATGCCATATAAGTTCTAATTTTAAAATAACTGAAAATCAGAAAATATGTTTTAGAAGAAAATATTATCAGGGATGAAAAAGGGCATTAGACAAAAAAAAAGAGGTTCAATTCATCAAAAAGTCAGAAAATCAGAATTATTGATAAACACAAAATAGAGCTTAAAAGTGCACAAAACAAACAAAAAAAATCCTGGTAGAATTGGGATTTTCACCATACCTGACTAGTGCTAATGGGATGCTCAGAAGGTGTGCACCAGAATGAGCAAGAACTCAGAAATAGAGTGTAAACACAGTCTAAGTGAACAATGCCAACTAGAAGGAGAAGCCCACTAGATGAATTCCAGTACCAATGGTATTCAGTGAAAGGAAAAGTCCTGCCCATTTATCCCAGTACTGCTTACACTCAGGTCAGACTCAGGTCAAATTTCTCTGACTCAGGTCAGAGAAGAAGTAACTTCCTGAGAGGAAATCCTGAGTAAAAATTCAGTGGCCATGCTACTGCAATCAGCACTCAGCTTAGCATCCATCTATTTTCCAGTGCCTACCTGTCCTAAATTCCTTCTCACAGGGAAAAGGATTGCAGCAAGCAAGATATTCATAGATGAGGATATCAGAGAACATTAAAGCCACAAAAATCATTTGCAGGGCATTTACTGAGGCAGAACTGGAGGGACCTTGGGAAAGAAAGGAACAAGAGTGTGGTCTTGGTTAGGGACTCCAAAACCAGGCACTCAATGAGTCACAGAGGCAGGAAGTAATTGAAATCAGTGTGATGTAAGGGAGAAGAAAAGACTGGAGTAGTGTCAAAGTAGGCACTCTCCCATCACTTTCCCAGACAACCAGAAAGTTCTGTAACCATGTGATAACCTGCCCACTGAATATCCTTCAGAAATTGCAGGGTTTGGTGCCTGAATCCTCCTGCTACCAATCAAAAGTCACCAAGATCTCTGAGCCTTAGAGAACCACTGAGATTTAGGGCTGGACAGAGTCTCTTTTGGGAGTGGTGACAGAGTTTGACACAGGCAGAAATCTGGAGAGATGTGGTATGGCTTCAAGAAATTGCAATGCATGCTCAGCAACAGTGGTATAGAGAAACCAGACATAAGCAACTGCAGGGATTGACATACAGGGAAAGAGGCAGAGGTCAAGAAAGCACCTTCAGAAATCAGTGTTAGACTGTGTACTTGACCAACTACATTTTGCTCTACCCACCTCTGCCACAATTGAACATTCCTGATCTAAGGCAGAAGAAAAACAAACCAAACCAAAACACCTAGCTGTGATCACTGGAACACAACCAAAAGCAAGAAGAGCACTTCCTGCTAAAGGAATACGAAGCAAGATCAGTGGTTCCTCCCATCCCACACACTCCTTCACTCACTGGTAGTTAAGAGAATAAATTTTCAAGAGAGTATTAGCTCAAGGACCAATTGACACATCCATACATCCATACTCAAAGAATGCTGGAGTTCTTTCTGCCTCTCTTGTCTTATTCAGACTACTTGGGGCAGGTAGCCTTCACACCCTTAATTCTACTTCCCTGGATCCTAGCTCCACCAAGAATCAATCACACACTGTAGATTCAACCACCTCTGGAAAAGCATGAGGCTTTGGGAGGAAATCTAAACACAAGCCATAAAAATGCTGAAACATAACCAAAGCCAAGGTAAAATCACAGGGAAACACACACTAATAGAGGTTTTCCACAGTACCAACAGAATTAATTCACCTTAACTGATGCACAACCCTCAGCACAAAAACTAGAGAAACATGAGAAAATAGTAAACCAGATGCCTGCACAACTCTTAATTCCCAAAAACTGATATGATGGTAGGTCACTAATGTGCAGAAAGTCACAGACAAAAAAGGCAAAAAACAAATGATTAAAAAGTTTGAAGAAAGCAAAGAAACAAATAAATGCATAAGATCTCCAATGAGCTCAAAGAAGATGTATATAAATAAAAATTTTCATTAATAAATATTAAATGACATTGAAGAAGACCAATGAAAACCATGCCAGCCTCTAGAAACCATTGATGCAAGCAAGTAGGCCTGAACTGGCAGTGCAATATGACCAGCCACCAACTCCAATCTAGCTCTGCATTTTACTTCCCCTTGGCATTGGACAGCAGAAGTGTGCATTAACCAAATCCAGGAGGAAGACAATACCTGGGGAGAAAAGAGGGCAACTGGATCATGTGAGTGTCAAAATTAAGTCCAACATTTCATTTGCATAGCATCCCACAGCCTACCAGAGACAAGAGGGATAAAAGTGCTTTCCATCTACCAATATGACAAAGACACACCTTGGCTTAGATGATATCCAAATTTTGGAGTAATCTGAGTTCCTCTTTTACTATATGTATTGTTTTCGCTGTTTATTTCTCCTCCCTGATTGCTCTGGTTAATGTTGCAAATTCTATGTTGAATAGAAATGGTGATACTGGACATTCTTATCTTGTTCCTGATTGTAGAGGTATGCTTTCATTTTTTTCCTTCTTTAAAATGATGTTGGCCAATGATTTGTCATATATAGCTTTTGCTAAATTTAGTTTTTTTCTTTCTATAGTTCTTTTTTTCAGGGTTTATATCATTAAATGGTGTTAGAGGTTAGATTTTGTCAAAAGCCTTTCTTGCAACTATTGGTATTATATTGTTGTTTTATTCTTGCTTGTGTTTATGTGGTGTATTATATTTATTGATTTTTTTTATCTTGAGCCATCCTTGCAATTTTGGGCTGGTACCTACTTGGCCATGACGTTAAGTCTTTTCAATGATATGTTAAATTCTATTGTCTAAGATCTTGTGGAAGATTTTTGCATCTATCTTTAAGGGATTGTCCTATATTTTTATTTTTATTTTAATGTCTGTCTGATTTGAGGATCATCAGAGTGATTCTGACTAGAATAAGTGTCTCTGAAAGTACTCTTTTCCTTGCAATTTCGTTGAAGTGGTTGAGGAGGATTGGTTATATAATGTCCTTAAAACTTTTGTAGAATTCAATAGTGAATTAATTTAGAAGCACTTGCAAATTTAGGTAAAAACTCCTGATCAAGCAAAGGGTCACAGAAGAAATTAAGGGTGAAATTAAACAAATTCTGGAATTTAATGACAATGTGTATACAATGCACAGGAAACTCTAGTACACAATGAAAGAAGTCAGAAAAGGGAAGTTCATTGCAGTCAATGCTCACATTAGGAAAACAGAGCAAGATCCAATATATAACTTAATAAGGAATCTTAAGATAATTGAGAAACAATAACAATCCAAGCCCAAACCAAAATTAAGGAGTGAAATCATAAAAATTTGAGTGGAAGTCAATGAAACTGAGACTAAAATATACAAAGTATCAATAAATTGAGATAGTTCTTTGAAAGAATAGCAGATTTCTTAATACAAAATTTAAAAAGCCAGGACAGTGTGGAGAAAATTATTCCAAGCCCTAAAATAAAACTTTCAAGCCAGATTAATATACTCCACAACATTATCTCTAAAAATTGATGGAGAAAGAAAAGATTTCCATGACAAAGAGTACCTAAAGACATTCATGACCACATTGCAGAAAATATTCAAGGGAATCCTAGACAGAAACAGTGGTATTAACATCAGCAGAATCCGAAGGAAAAAAAAATATCTAAATGGTAAAGCCATTAAATAAAAGGGAGGAATATAAAGGAACAGCAATGAAAAATTAATGCATTGGAATTGTTCACTAAATATTTTTCAATAATAGCTTTCAGTAAATATGGTTTTAACTCTCCAATTAGAAGACACCAACTGGTTGGATGGCTAAAAATATAAAATTAAAACCTCAATGATATATTGCTTAAAAGAGACAAAACCATATCATCAAAAAAACACAAAGACTAAAATAAAAGAATGAAAAAAGATATTTTAGGCAACAGGAGAAGCAAGCAGGCATAGCTCCCTTATTTTCTTTTTTTAATCTTTTTTATTCATTATATTGGTACATTTAAGGTATACAATATAATGACATTCATCATTGGAAATTTGCACCTTTACATAATCTATCTTGTTTCTTATTTTCAACAAATCAAAACAGGTCAGAAGAGACAAAAAAAGATCCCTGCATATTGGCAAAGCTAACAAATCAACAAGGAGGCATAGTAATTGTAAATATATATATATATATATATATATATATATATATATATATATATATGCACCAAATAGCAGTCCACTCTATTTTATAACTGAAATACTACTGGGCATAAAAGGTCAGGCAAAAAATATAATCAAACTCTCACTAACAGGTAAACCAAAAAAAAAAAAAAAATAGCAACGGAGAAATGTCAGAGTTGAACCACACCATTGAAGAAGAGGACTTACCGGATATCTACAAAGTGTTTCATAAAACATCAGCAGAATATGTATTTTTGTTCACAGTGAAAATAACTTTTGTTGAAATAAACTATATCTGAGGCCATAAAGTATGCTGACATAAATACAAAAATATTATAAAACTCTCTTGGATACTACTAGGTCATCTCAGAATCCAACTGCAAATCAAAGCAAAGTAAGCCAAATAAAATAATAAAAAACATGGAGATTAGGAAACATATTCTTCAAAAACCAACTTGTCACAGAAGGAATCAAAAAATTAAAATATCTTAAAATCATATGAGAGTAGTAATATGATATACCAACACTGTGAGTCAAAATGAATGCAGTTCTAACAGGGAAGTTCTCCATGGTGAATGCTCACACTACAAAAATACAATATTGCCATATAAGCAGTCTAATGATCCATCACAAGGTCTTTGAGAAATAAAAGTAAATCCCAATCCAGAACTTATAGAAGGAAAGAAATTAAAAGACCAGAACAAAAATTGAGACTAAATACATGATACAAAAATCAAAGAATCAAACAGTTGGATCCTAGAAGTATATACATGATTAATAAACCCTTCATCAAACTTAAGATCAGAAGGAAAAACAAAGGATGCATACCAGTGAAACTAAAAAGGAAAAAGGAAAAAATCCAAAATGGATGCCTCCAAAACCCAGAGGATTATAAGAAACTTCTTTAAAAATGTATATTCCAATACATTGGACAGTCTAGAAGAAAGAGGTAAATTTCAAGACACACATACATTTCCAAAACTGAATTGAGAAGATAGAAAAACCTTGAATAAAACAACAACATCAAGTGAAAAATGAAAGGGATTAGGGAAAGGAAAGAAGGGAATGGAATTAATAGGAGAAAATGAAAAAATGGAAACAAAGTCTTTGTAAATAGGGAGGGATGGAGGGGCTGAAGGGAAGGTAGGGAAATGAGGAAAAAATAAGAACCAAGACATATTATGTAAAGGTATAAATTTCCAATGATGAATGTCATTATATTGTATAAATAATGTACCAGCCGGGGATTTAGCTCAGTGGTTCCGCCTCCTGCCTTGCAAGCGGAAGGACCCGAGTTCGATCCCGGGTACCAAAAAAGAAAATACATTCATAAATAAATAAATAATGTAGCAATAAAATTAATTTAAAAAGAAAGGAAATATAGGCAGTAAAAACCCTATCAATGAAGAAAAGCCTACTGAATTTTACCAGACCTTCAGGAAATAACCAATGCCAATTCTCCTCAAAATCATCCATAGAATTCAAAGAGAAAGTGTAGTACCAAACTGATAGCATTAGCATGATAATAAAACCAGGCAAAAATCAACAATAAAAAAAAAAACTACAGGCCAATTTCCATAATGAATATAGATCCAAAAATCATCAAGAAGACACTTGTAAATACAATGCAATTTTTTTAAAAAATCATACATTATGACCAAATTAGCTTCTTCCCGTGAAAGCAAGATGATTCATCTTATTTAAACCAATAAACATAGTATAACATATAAACAAGGACAAGAATGACATTGATTACCTTCTCAAAGGTAGAAAACACTTTCAAGAATCCATCACTCATTTATAATAAAAATATTGAATTGGTATAGAAGGACTGTACTTCAAAATAATATTAGTCATTTATGACAAATCCATTGTTATTATCATCCTAAATGGAGAAAATTGAAAGTATTTCCTATAACATCAGAAAAAAGACAATCATTTCCACACTCACCACTCCTGTTTTTTATAATACTCAAAGTTTATCCAGAGCAATCAGAAAGAGAAAAATAGGATACAAATAAGAAAGAAAGAAAGAAAATAATGTTTGTAGATGACATGATACTTCACATGGGTGACACTACCAGAAGACTCTATTAAACCAACTCAACAAAGTGGCAGAATATGAAAACAATACCCAAAATTCCCCTCCTGTGCACCAAAAATGCAGTGACAAAAAATAAATCATGAAAATGACCCCCCTTTTGATAGTTTCAAAAAATTAAATATATAAAAATTAACCTAACCAAAGATGTCTGTAATGAAAACTATACTACTCTGAAAAAAGAGATTGAAAAATTATCTGAAAGTTGAAAGATATCCCTAGTTCTTGGATAAGCAGGAAAAATATCATCAAAATGGTCACAATACCAAAAATCATGTACAGATTTAATGCAATCTCAACGGATATAGCAACCACATTTACTCAGACCTAAGAAAACATTTTTAAAATTTATAAGGAATCAGAAGAGACCCAGAATAGTCATAACAATCCTGAAAATCAAGAGCAAAGCAGGATGTATGATAACTTAAAGTTTTACTACAAAGCTGCAGATAAAAAGCATGTTTTTGCCAAAAAAAAAAAAAACATGTTGATCAGTGCAATAGAATTGACTATGCCGAAACAAACGTGAGGACCTTCAACCAACTGACTTTTGACAAAGGGTCAAATATATAGGGTGGTAAGAAGCCTCTAACAAATGGTGCTCAGAAAGCTGGTTATCTACATACATTAGAATGATTCCAGTCTTGTGTCTCTCACCTTGCACTAAAGTCAAATCAAAACAGATCAAAAGCCGGGGATTTTGCTCAGTGGTACCACCGCCTGCCTTGCAAGGACAATGTCCAGAGTTCGATCTCCAGTATTCCCCCTCCCCCAAAAAATAGATCAGAGATCTACATATTAAAACAGAAACAGTAAATCTTTTGGAAGATAAAATAGATAAAACTATTGAAGACAAAGGGCTAACCTTTCTGAAAAAGACCATAATTGCAAAAGGTATGATTCCAAGAATCAACACATGGTATGATATCAAATTAAAAAAGCTTCTCCACATCAAAGCAAACCACAGACAAAGAGAAGAAACAATCTACAGAATGAGAAAAAAGTTTTCCATATACTCTTCAGACAAAAGATCACAACATATAAAGCACACAACAAATTAAACTGCAAAAGTTGAAGACCCTATAAAAATACGCAATTGATATGAATGCACAGTTTTCAAAAGACATACAAATGGCCAATAAGTACATGAAAAATGTTAAGTATCTGTGGCCTCTAGTGAATTGCAAATCAAAACGATACTGAGATTCCATCTTTCTCCAGAAATATTATGTATCATCAAGATCTCAATAAACTATAAATGTTGGAATGGTTGTACAGAAACAGAGACCCTTCTTCATTGTTGGTGAGAATGTAAATTAGTACAACTATGAATATCACTATGAAGATGCTTCAGAAAACTAAAAGTAGAAATTCTATTTGACCCATCTATACTTATATTGGATATCTTCCTGACATTATATTACAAGTGATATATGCATTCCAATGTTTATAGCAGCAAAATTCATAATAGCTAAATTTTGGAAGCAGCCTTTATGTGCAGCAAGAGATCCAAGGCTAAAGATATGCATCTATATATGCATATACATATATTACATATATATTGTTCGTCATAAATTATGTTTGATTTTTTGTAGAAAAATTGATACTTCTTGAGACAATAATGCTCAGTGAAATAAATCATATCCCATAAGTTAAATATAGCATGGTTTCTCTTATATGAGAAAAAATACAAATAAGAGAAAAAAAAAACAGAGATTATGGGAAACAGGTAGGTAATATATTTGTAAATATAATAAGAAGCTCTGGGATCAGGGGAAAGGAGGAAAGCAAGGAGAAAAGTTAAGTAAAGATCATTAAAGTGTTATGCATATATATATAAATAAAAAATATATATATAGAAAAATACATATACAGTATATATGAATAATATATATGCCAATTCCCCCAAATTATTTTAATTATGTGTTCCAAAAATATACCAATTAATAGAAAGTTCAATAACAATTATAATTTGGCATGCATAAAAACTCAAAATACTTTCCACATATTGTACTATATATCAAAACTAGTTTAAATGAGTTTTACAACTTTGTGTAAAATAAAAAATTATTCAAGTTCAAAAATAAAGTGTAAGAGGATATTTATAATCCTGAATTATGCAACATTTTCTAAGATCAAAATAAAATTTAAAAATGTTAAACATCATAAAATTTAGAATTTTGCTTTCAAAAGTATAATATTATTAATCCCAATTTTCATCAGTAAATGACTGGAGAAATAAATTGTGATATGTTCATATTGTGAAATAAAACTAGTAAAAAGAAACATCTATTGACACAAACAATATGATAAGTGATTCACAAAATAATTATATGAATGAAGATAAAGAGACCATATCAAAAAATATTGCTTGACTCCAATCCCTAATGTTTAAAAAACTAACAATATCGTCAGAAGTACAGTAACAGAAAGTAGCAAGAAGTTATGAAATTGATGGACTACAAATGGTGTGAGGAAATTTTTCAAGTGATGGACATGTTTATTTTAAATGGAGCAATGACGTCCCACATGGATGCATATGTCAAAATTTACCAAGTAATATACTTTAAATTTGTGTTGTTTATGGATTTATATTATACATGGATAAGCAATTAAATCGAAACATTGTTAAGGAAAACAAAGACGCATTACAGAAGAGAGAAAATTTGAAAAACACATATCTGATACCTTGTATCTAGAACACATAAAGCTAAAAATGTAAACTTAAGAAAAAACTAATAAAAATAATTGAAAATTTGAATAGAACTTTCACAGAAAACTTATATAATATATATATTAGATAAAAATGAAGTTATCATGTCATTATTCATTAGCAAAAAGCAAAATAAATCCACAAATGACAACACATGTATATTAATGTGACAACTACAACAAAAATTTTAAGATGACTAGGACTATAAGCAAAAATTCTAATACTTTGGGGTGCAAGATATTATAGTCACTACAGAAAAAAATTTGCCAAATGCTTACAATAAAACTCGGAAATCCCACTTCTAAGTATTTGTCCTTTATAATGAAATATATGTCTAAAAAGGTCTTTTATGTGAGTTCACAGTATTATTCATTGTACACAATAGCAAAAATGTAAAAAAAACTAAAAATTTCCAAAAGTTGAATAGATACATTAATGTAAACATACACTGAAATATTTCTCAGTACTGGAGTTCAGTATTTATACACATGTAACAACAGAAATTAATGTCAAATACTCCCTAGTGAGTTAAATAAGACATACTCAAAAACATATACTATATATGCTTGATTTTACTTATGTAACATAAAATAGGCACAGTTAGGGATCGCAATCTGATCAGTGGTTATCAGGTACTATGACTGAAAAAGTACTCAGGGAATGCCAGGGGAGTATAATCAACACATTCTGTACCTTGAATTTCGTGATTGTTACATGACTTTATGCATTTGTCAGACAGTAATATGCATTAAAAAGCATTTATAGCTAAGTGGATGCACATTGAAGCAATACTCTTAAGTGAAATAAATAGGACACACATGTATAAATACTAAATAGTTTCTCTGATGTGAGAAATTGAAAGTGTAAATAAGGACTAAATGTATAATAGATAATGTGAAATAGGAAGAAAAGGAGCAAAGGGGAAGGAAGTGGGAGGGCTAGGGGAAAGGGTAGAAGGGAATGGGATTCATATGAGAAAATGGAAAAATAGGAACAAAATCTTTGTAAATAGGGAGGACTGGAGGGGTTGAAGGGAGGGCTGGGCAAGGGTGAAAAATAAGAACCAAGAGAGACTATGTAAAGGTGCAAATTTCCAATGATGAATGTCATTATATTGTATACCTAAAATGTACCAATGATTAGAACGAATAATCAATAATGTAAAATAGGAAGAAAAGGTCCAAAGGGGTAAGGGTAGTGGGAGGGGCAGGGGAAAGGAAAGAAGGGAAAGGAAAAAAGATGAGAAATGGAAAAAATGTAAATAACATCTTTGTAAATAGGGAAGGGTGGAGGGGGTGAAGGGAGGGCTAGGAATAGGAAAAAAATAAGAACCAAGATGCATTATGTAAAGGTACAATTCCCAATGAGAAATGTAATTGTGTTGTATACCTACAATGTACCAATAAAAGAATTTAATAAAAAAGCATGAATTTTATTGTATATAAATCCTACCTTAGTTTTTTAAAAGAAAAAATATGAAACCAAAAATTTACAAAGCAAATTCCATCATATTTCTCTGCTTGAAACCCACAGTGGCTCTCCAGTTCACCAGGAATTGAAGCCATGTTCCTATAATGGCCAATGAGTTCCTGTGTAAACTGTCCCTCCTGAATTATTTCAGCTTTTGCTGCCTTTCTCACTTATGCATCTCCAATCACACTGACCCCTTGCCTCAAAACATTTGAACTTGCACTTCTTCGTTATTGGAATGCATGTTGTCTAGACAGATGCAAGCCTTGTTCCTGATGGCTTTCAAATCTTTCCCCAAAGGTTACGTGATCAATGATATTTTATTTATAACTGGAAACCTTCATCACTCATACTCTTCATGCCCCTTCCATGTTTTTTTCTACATAGAATTTATCTTATTTAGCAACTTGCATGTTACAGCTATTTATTTTTGTTTATTTTCCTTATCTGCCCAATTGAATGCAATTTAGTGAGGATAGGGAATTTTTAATATCTGCTTATACTTTTATTATAATATTTTCACTTGGACCAGTGCCCTATAATTACTGGATACTCATTGAATGCATACTGAATAAATGAATAAATGAGTTATTCATAGACACTAAAATTTGAGCTAATAAGTCTTGAGCTTTTAATGATTTCATTATGTCTTAAAGAGAAAGAAATAATAAAGAGCTAAAGTTTTGGAAAACATAAGAAACTATAAGAAGGTCTGTGGAAAATAATTTTAAAACTTAAAAATTAGAATTTTAGAAAAGCCATTTTCACTATCACATGGGAGATTAAATAGGTACAGAAAAAGAGGACTTGAGATCAGTTAGGCATCTATCTCAGTTGTCCACATAATGCAATGTCCAACCTGACTGGGGTCCTGGTAGTAAATTTGAGTAGAAGTTATTGAATTTAAAGGATATTCAAAAGCTTTCTGTGGACTGATTCTCCACCATATTATGAAGAACTCAACTTTCTATCTCTTCCTAATGACAAATATGAATCTACTACCGTTGGTCATGTAGTGGTTAGCATAGCTGCCTTCCAAATATGAATCTACTTTCATTGATTAGATTAGTCTTTAAATGTTTCTCTTAAGTATCTCAAATTACATAATTTGTTCTGCTGAGACAAAGACCATATGTTTTATTTTTTAAGTGCTCTATCCACAGCTCCTGGGACTCTGTTTATCAATGAGCTCACAGTTAAATGATAACACTAAATTTTAATTAGTCAGTGATATAAAAGAAAAGATTTGAGAGCTCCAACAAGATTTAGCTTTGTCATAAATATTCTTAGAAATCTTATCTTCAATTAGTCTTCTTCATGTTACTTTTGTGTCTTTGGAAATCAAATTAAAATAGATATACTTTTCTCTACTCAAGTATGTTTTAATTAGGAGAACAATATTAAGATTTGTAAAGGAAGAGTGCAAAAATTGGAACTATGTAGAAATCCAAACAGTGAGAAAATTACATTGCCCCTTTTCATGCTAAATGACTTTTCAAACAATACCCTTTCTTGCTGCATTGCAGCAATTGTGGAGTAGAAATTTGATATAAACACCAATTCAGAAAGAAAAGTAAAGATCTGGGATATATCATTTTATTTCTAATTGACAGTACATTACAGCCGAGTGCTCTCTGATCCAGTTACATTTGTCATTTTTGGATGCCTTTATTGGCATAAGACTTATAAACACCAGCCGGTCATGATTAGAAGCTTGTGAACTAGATGGCATTCAGTTTGCCTTTAACTCTCAGTCACTGAGATCCAGCCAGTAACAGAATGCATTATGATCCACTAATGTATTTAGTAACTTGATCTTGCACTCTTTAGCACAGAGTTAGAATAACAACTGCTTCTCCAGAAGAGAGTGTTTCATAATTAAGTAAATTCTATGCAAGTTTTTAGCATAGTAAGCCTGAAAAAAAACCAACAACTTTCACTTCATTGTTTCAGAAGGAAGCAGATTGGGAAATCAAATTACCCCAGAAAAAAGCAGTTTCTCCTTTTATCATCTGAGTAGACACTATCAGAAAAGCCAAATGTGACCAAGAATTAGCCCAGAAATTAGCATTTCAAAATTAGATAAACTCCTTAGGCTATCCAGCTAGATACAGCTCCAGCTTTCATGTGTGCAGGGAAGTAGTCACCCAGAAAAGATTTATTGAGCAGCTAACATGTGCCAAAGAATGTGTTTTCACTACTGAGGCAAGGGTATAAGGGAAATCTGGTATGATTTCTACTCAAAACATGACTATGCTGTACTGAGATGAAGCAGTTCATGAAGCAATTAAAGAACAAAACAAAATGTAGTTATGTAAACTTTGTACAGTAGAAATGAGATTTAATGAGAGATAGAGAAGGTTTCCATGTTTACCTGAATTGTCAAGGGTGATTTTATGGCAGAAGTGCACTGGAGATATAAAATTAATATTTTAGCAGCGGCTATCTGAAGGCCTCACTCTGTTTTTCACTTTGCCTAGCAGGAAAATATCCATTTTAAGAACTGGGAGAATTTCTGACTACTCCCTAGTTCCAATTCCAGTGTCTAAGACAGCAGAAATTATCTTCCAAAAAAACAATAGAAACACATATTTAATCTACCAGCATGTTTATTCCTGGATGCTTCCTTCATGTGAACAGCACTTATCATACATTTTTTGAGAGAGAGAATCCACTTTAGAATTTTTTCTAATAAACTTTAACATCACTGTTCAATATTGTATATTTTAACAGCAGGTAAAGAAGTTATTATTCTAGATGTAGGATTATTTGATAAAATCATGAATCAAATGATACATCTCATAAGTTTAGAACATGAGTGATGGTTTTTATCAAAGTTAACTAATATGTTTGGTTATTTACTCTTAATAACTATTTAGGAATTTGAATATTATTTTCAAGTCCTGAGTAACTTCTTAATCTCATGGAGCATATAGTCTCCAGCATAAATGCTAACTGAACCTCTCACAATGTGTTTTAAGAGTGGGAGAAGTAAAGGGAAATATGTTTACACATTTATGCTGCTGAAAGATATGGCAGCAGTGCTGGGCTGTGGGCTGTCACCAGCCCCCGAGACATGAATCTCTTGTGGACATTTTAGTACTTGTGTAACTCAAAAAGTCTGTGGACTTAAATGGGAATTTCAAAATGATTACTTTGTGCTTGCCACTAACGTAATTGCTCCAACTATTATAAGAGGACGAGTGAGAGTTCAAAGTCACCAAATGACTTATTCCATGTACTGTGGAAGACCCAGCAAAGCTTCAGCAGGGCTGCCAACAATATTTAACTTCCTCATTCAAGTTTCCTCCCACCTGAAGGCTCAGACAGAAATACTATTCTGGAGGGAACAGCACATAATGAGCTTGCATGAATATTGCTTGAGAACTTTTAAGTAAGACTTGGTTTTAATTCCATGAGAGAAGAATCAAGGGCATCACACATCATTATCAGACCACAAATAAGTCTAACAATGCCTTTATGAATTTCCTTTTAAGACATAAAGTTATTGCAGATTTATCAGACCAGTGCTGTTACTTAAGAACTGGTCATATCTTGGAGTACACTGAAAGTCTGGAACAGCTGTTAAAGAGGTCACCTGAGTTTGAGATGTTGATATTGATGGAACTAAAGAACTCAAGTAAAAGCATACTTTCACTGCCATACTTAAATGCACCTAGGGTGACAATTTACCCTCCCCATACAGCTAATCCCAAGGATTAATTAATACCCTTGGAGGTCGGATTTACAAGGCACCTTTTGAGGTCAGCTAAATCTAATTATTCATTTATATAAGGAGTCTCAGTCACAGAGAAAAGAATGATTTTCCAAGTCATATAGCCTATTGCTGACAGTCTAAGAGAGAGACTCTTGATAAAGTGTCAAATCAGTGATTTTTATACTTTATTAAGAAGAATGACAGTAAACATTTTAAACTACAGGTGTAATCACAGGCTTATGCATATTGTACTTTATCGGATATATCAATATTTCTTTGAGCAATTGAACTTACAGTCATTTCACAGAAACACCTCAAATTTGTATAGAGTTGCACAGCTTTCATGCACATTGTTTTATTTGATTCTCCCAAAAAGTCTTTAAGGAAAACATGATGGATTATATTTTTAGTTTGACAGAAGAAGAACTATACTCAGAAAGAGTGTACACTTTACATCAAATTGGGTAGCATTCAACCACTCTGTTATCCTGAATCTAAGGTCAATACTCCTGTAGCTAGCATGGAATTATAAATAAACTTATGAAATAGATTATCAAATTTTATAGTTTATGCAATTGCATAATTCTTGCCCATTTATGCAGGTTTCTCTTAATTTTACTCGCTATGTAATGTACAATTAATAATAATGATATTAACAATTACTAAATTCCTAGCTTTGTATCAAACTTATTTGAAATTAATTTTATTGGGACATTTAAGTTATACAGTATAATGACATTCATCATTGGAAACTTGCAGCTTTACATAATCCATCTTTTTTCTTATTTTTCCCCATTCTCTGCCCTCCCTTCAACCCCTCCATCACGCTCTATCCACAAAGACTTCATTTCCATTTTTCCTTTTTCACATATTAATTATATTCCCTTCATTCTTTTCCTTACCCCTCCCACTTCCTCCTCCCCTTTGGACCTTTTCTTCCTATTTCACATTATCCACTATATCATTAGTCCTTATTTACACTTTCAATTTCTCACACTAGAGAAACTATTCGGTATTTGCACGTGTGTCCTATTTATTTCACTTAGAGTATGTCCTCAATGTGCATTCATTTAGCTAAAAATGTCTCTTGTTTCTCATTCTTTGTGGCTGAGTAGTACTCCATTTCATTAAAAAAAAAAAACCCACATTTTCTTTATCCAGTCTCCAGTTGATGGGCAATTGCGTTGCTTCAAAGTTTTAGCTATCATGAATTGGGCTGCTATGAACATGGGTACACATATATCACTGGGGAATGATTTTTTAATTCTTTGGGGAAGATACCCAACAGGTGAATAGCTGGGTCAAATGGGACTTCCAGTCCTAGTTCTTTAAGGGATGTCCATACTGTTTTCCACAGTGGTTGCACCAGTCTGCATTCCCACCAGCAGTGGAGTAGGGTTCCTCTTTCCCCACAGTACCTCCAGCATTTGCTTTTGGTTGATTTCACAATAGCAGCCATTCTTTCTGGGGTGAAGTGGAATCTCAGTGTTGTTTTCATTTGCATCTCTCGAATGACCAGTGATGTTGAGTATTTTTTCATATGTTTATTTGCTATTTCTACTTCCTTGTCTGAGAAATGTCTGTTCATTTCAGATGCCCATTTTTAGAATGGGTCTTTAAATTTGGGAAGTTTGATTTTATTAAGGTCTTTATAGATTCTAGATAGTAGACCTTTGTCTGAGGGACAGCTGGAGAAAATTTTTCCCACATTGTAGGTTCTCTCTTAGTTCTGTTAGTGGTTTCTCTTGCTGTGCAGAAGCTTTTTAATAAGAAGAGATCCCACTTGTTGATTGTTTGTGCCAGTTCATCGTCAACTAAGGTTCTGTTCATAAAATCCTTTCCTACACCACTGTCTTCAAGAGTTCTGCCTAACCTCTCTTCCAGCCAGTTTAGTTTTTCTGTTTTAATGTTTAGATCTTTAATCCATTTTGATATTAGTTTAATGCATGGTTAGAGACACAGGTCTAGTTTTAATCTTTGGCAAGTTGAAATCCAATTTTTTCTGCACCATTTATTAAAGAGGCTATCTTTGCTCCAGTGAGGATGTTTGTCTCCTTAGCCAAAGATGAGGTTGCTGAGTGCTTCTGGAGTTGTTTCTTCATCTTCTAATCTGTTCCACTGGTCCTCAGGTCTGTTTATTTACCAGTACCCTGCTTTTTTTTTTTATCACAGCAGCTTTGTAGTATAGTTTCAAGTTGGGGTTGTGATACCTCCTAAACTGTCTTTATTGCCTAGAATTGCTTTCACTATTCTAGGTCTCTTCTTGTTCCAATTGAATTTTTGGACTGTTTTCTCCAAGTTTGTGAAATATGCCACTGGCATTTCAATTACGATTGCATTGAGTCTTTATAGCAGTTTTGGAAGTATGGCCATTTTCACTATTTCGATTCTTCCTACCCAGGAGCAAGGGATGTCTTTCCATTTTCTGATATCATCTTCAATCTCTTTTTTCAGAGTGCTACAGTCTTCAGAGAAGAGGTCTTTGATTTCTTTTGTTAGGTTGATTCCTAGGTATTTCAATTCTTTGGATGCTATTGTGAAAGGAATTGTTTGCCCCATTTCTCTCTCAGTGAGTCTGTTTTTCTTGTACAGAAAAGCTATTGCTTTTTCTATGTCAACATTGCACCCAGCTACTTGACTGAATTTGGTTATTAAGTCTAGAAGACTTTTGGTGGAGTTCTTCAGGTCTTCTGTATAGAGTATCATGTCATCTGCAAATAATGACAATTTGACTTCATTTCCTGTCTTTATTCCTTTTATTTCTTTCTCTTGTCTAATTCCTGTGGCTAATGTTTCCAAAACTATATTGAACAGGCATGGTGATAGTGGACATCCTTGTCTTGTTCCTGATTCTAATGTTCAGGATTTCAGTTTTTGACCATTTTTTATGATATTGGCTGTTGGTTTTTCATATATCGCTTTTATCACATTGAGATAAAGACCATCTATTCCAATTTTTGAGAGTTTTTATCCTAAATGCATGTTGGATTTTGCCAAATGGTTTTTCTGCATCTACTGACATGATCATATGTTTTTTCCTTGGCTCTATTGATATAGTGTTATACATTTATTGATTTGCGTATGTTGAACCATCCCTGCATCCCTGGGATGAATCCATCTTGGTGAGGGTGTATGATCTTCTTGATGATTTCTGCATTCTATTTCCCAATATCGTACTAAGAAGTTTTGCACCTGTGTTCATTAGTGAGATTGGCCTATAGTTCTCCTTTTTGGATGAGTCTTTCTCTGCTTTGGGGATCAAGGTGATGCTTGCTTCTAGGAATGAATTCGGAAGTATTACTTCCCTTTCAATTTCACTGAAGAGTTTAAACAGTAGTGGCAGTAGTTCCTCTCTAAATATCTTGTAGAATTAAATAGTGAAGACATCAGGTCCTAGGCTTTTCTTACTTGGTAAGTTTTTCAGTAGGTTCTCAGTTTCATAGATGATATTGTGTTCTTTATAATTTTTAGGTCATCTTCATTCAACTTTTGTAATTCACACATATCTTGGAATCTTCCATTTCTTCTGTGTTTTCCATCTTATTGGCATATCAATTCTCAAAGTAAGTATTGATGATCCTCTGGATTTCTCCTGGGTCCGTTGTAATTTCACCCTTTTCATTTCTAATTGCATGGATTTGTGCCTTTTCTTTCCTTTTTCAATAGGGTGGCTAAGAGTTTGTCAGTTTTGTTTATTCTTTCGAAGAGGCAACTCTTGGCTTCATTGTTTTTTTGTATCATTCTCTTCATCTCCCTTGCATTGATTTCTGCTCTGATCTTTATAATTTCCTCCCTTGTGTGAGCTTTGGGTGTGTTCTGCTGTTCTTTTTCTAGATGCTTGAGGTTCAGCATCAGGTTGTATAATTGTCCTCACTCTGTTTTCTGAATATGAGTATTAACAGCTATGAATTTCCCTCTTAAGACTGCTTTCATTGTGTCCCATAGATTCCAATATGTTGTACTGACATTGTCATTCAATTGTAAAAACAGTGTGATTTCTTCTCTATTTTCCTCTGTGGCTCATTGATTATTCAGAAGTGTTTTGTTCAGTTTCTATCTGTTTTTTGAATTCTTGCTGTTTCTTTTGCTATTCATCTCCAGTTTCATAGCACCATGATCTGATAATATACAAGAGATAAGTTCAATTCCTTTGCACTTACTTAAACATGTTCTATGAGCTAATATGTGGTCTATTTTGGAGAATGACCCATGTGCAGCTGAAAAGAATGTTTATTCTGATTTTGTGGGGTGGAACACTTCTGTAAACATCTGTTAAATTCATTTGTTCAAGAGTTTCATTGAGTTCTAGTACTTCATTGGTTATTTTTTTCTAGTTGATCTCTCCATTTGTGAGAGTGTGGTATTGAGGTCCCCCACTACTATTGCATTACTGCTTATTTAACTTTTCATGTCCACTTGTATTTGTTTTATACAGTTGGGCACAGTAGTTTGTGGTGCACATGTATTAAAGATTTTCATCTCTTCTTCTTGGATTGTTCCCTTTACAAGGATATAGTGGCCTTTTTTGTCTTTCATATAATCACTATTGGTTTGAAATCCACTTGGTCAGCAAAGAGGATATCTACTCTGGCTTTTTTTCAGGTTCCTGTCACATGGAGTATTGTTTTCCACCCTTTAACTTTCAGAGTAGGAATTTCTTTTTGAAATAAGCATGTTTCTTGTATGAAGCATATTGTTGGATCTTGCTTCTTGACCCATTCTGCTAGTCCATTTCTTTTGACTGGTGAATTGAGATCATTAACATTGATGGTTATAACTGATATATATTGACTTATTCTTTACTTGACTTTTTCTTTTTTTTGGATTCTCCCCATTTGCATTTAATTTCTTGTCGTGCCCAGTGGATTCATTCTGCAGGCCTCCTGGGGTGGTAATACACCTTGTCTTTTGCTAGGATATTGTTTTAAATTTTTGGGAGTGCTGGTTGGTATTCATGAAGTTGCTAAGTTGCTCTTTGTCATGAAAGTGTCTTATTTCTCCATCAATTTTGAAAGATATTTTCACAGAGTATGTCAATCTGTGTTGGAGGTTGTTTTCTTTTAGGGCTTGAAATGTGTCACTCCACAGTCTTCTTGCCTTGTGGGTTTATGTTGAGAAGTCTCTGTGATTCTTATGGGCTTTCCTTTGTATGTGATTTGTTTCTTTTCTCTCACTGCTTGTAGAATTTTTTCTTCTGTTTGGTTTCTGTAATCTTAACAATTATATGCCTATATGTAGATTTTTTTTGATCAAGACTAGTTGGAGGGCTATATGCCTCACTTATGTCTATGTCAAGTTATTTTCCCCTATTTGGGAAGTTTTCTGACATTACTTCTGTGAACATTTTTTATGTCATCTGTACTGTCTCCTGTTTTTACATTGACTCCAATCAGTCTGATGTTATTCTTCCTTGCATCATCTAGCAGCTGCTGGAATTATTTCTTGTGGACCCTTACTATTTTTAGTAAATTTTTCTTTTCCTGGTCACTAATTGCAATCCCATCTTCTATATCTGAAATTCTATCCTTGTATTGGCTCATTCTGCTATATAAACTTTCAGTGGAGTTTTTAATCTCCTAGAAATCTGTTTGCATCTGTTTTATGGATTCCATTTGTTTCCTATGTTGGGATTCCATCATGTTCCTCAGCTATCTGAGAAGTTATTTCTGACTTCATTTTTTCCAGGTCCTCTTTCATTGCCAGTTCAGGAAGTCCAGGTGGTTGAGTATTAGAATGTTTCATCTCATTTCCTTTTGGGCTTGCCTTAGGTGATCTGAAAGTCTGATTTTGAGACTTATTTAGGTGTCTTTTCATTTCAACAGATGTAGCCTGCTGAGCCTTTGTTGTGATGGTGTTTTGCACACCCAAAGGTCTTCAATTCTTAGCAACTACCAAGCAGCCTTTACTCTGCTGCTCACCAGTACACCAATTCCTGGGTTCAGAGTGGTTGCCTTTTGGATCCCTGAGCTGACCTGTTGTCTGGGTTGACTTCTGGTTGGGGTCTGGTTGGGATGATATCTAGACATGCCTTTCTCTGGAGCCCTTATGTAGCTGTTGTCTGGGAGGGTATTTGGCTGCGGGCTGTGTGCCCCAGTTCCTATTGTCTGTCCAGACAAATGGCTAGGGTCTCCGCAAACTTATCAATGGTATAGGGTCAAGCCTTTAGCTGTTGCTTGTGGACCTGTGTAACTCATTTCCAGGTAGATACTTGGCTGTCATCAGTGGTATGCTGGGCCTGTGACTGAAGGTTGTTCGGGTGTGCAGCTCTTTTCTGGGCTGGACTTTGCCTTGGGTGGGTATTCTTGAGGCTCTGGGGTCAGGGCAGATCCCTGGTGGGGATCCACCTGCAACCTCGGCAGTCTGGTCCACACAGCTACTCCCCAGGGTGTGCATGCACTTACTGATGGAATGGGGCACTGAAGCTTGTGCACGTCACTTTATATCAATATTTATACTAAGATTTCAGATATGTTAACTTATGAAATATTTACAGAATCATTCTGGAATATTAACACAGCTGCTATATCTAGTTTATAGATACAAATTAAGGCAAAATGGTGGTTAAGCATCTTTTCCCAGGTCATTATGCTAATAAATGATAGTTCTAAAATTTGAGCTTAGGCAATCTGAATTCCTAAAGAGCCATTAATTCCTCAATATCTATGTTGTCACTTTAGATAGCCAGACATAGAAATATTGTTAGCTCTTAGTCTTCCCACACAAAATATTACTCTGTAGTTAGTGTTGGTTCAATAATATAAAAAACAAAAAGCAAACACCCTACATTGCTTCATAGTCATCCTCCATAGCATAGATTAGCAAGAGATCAGGCAGTTGAAAAATACTTGCCTTTTATGTAGGAAACATTAAGAATACATGGCTCAAAAAAAAAAAAAGAATACATGGCTCATGATGATTCTAAATAAGCTATTCAAGACTCTTATTGGGCTGGGGATTTAGCTCAGTGGTTCCACCACCTGCCTTGCAAGCACAAGTTCCTGAGTTCAATCCCCAGTACCTAAAAAAAAAGACTTATCAAGAAGTATTCTTTTTTATTGAGTTTATTGGTACATTTAGGAATACCTTATGATCACATTTATCATTGATAGTTTGTACCTGCACATAATATATCTTGATTCTTATTTTTTTTCCATTCCACTTCCCTCCCTTCAACTCCTCCACCCCCCATATGCATAAGTTTTGTTTCCATTTTTTCCTTCGAGATATGCTGAAATGGGAAGAAAATGTTCAAAGGGAAAGGGGAACTAGGGAGGGGGGAGGGGAAAGGAAAGAAGGGAAAGAAGAACTATTCTTAAAATGCCCCTAATAGAATTATAACTAAAGAGAAATTGAGATGGCTTTAATAGAAACATACTGTGTTTGAAAACTTGTGTTCCACAAAATGTTGTGTACATATACCTCATAGACAATAATAGCATCAAAGGAAGAATAAATATTATAAGCTTCAGATAATATGGTCTAAATGTAACAGCTTTAACTAATTGCTCAGGTATCATGATAAACACATTGCTATCAATGCACATAGACATTATTTAGTAAATATCAAATGGTGATTTTCACAAAAAAAATGAAAATAGCAATTTAGCTGATAAAAGGAAAAAGTAAGTAAATGAGCATTATGAGAAGATCAAGAGGTTTTTAAGTTTCTGCCTCCTTGTATTACATAGCATGCTACAATAACCAAAAGAAATAAAGATGGGGAGCACATTTTTTCTGGCTGCCTTCCTAAACTTCATGAAGAGTAACATAGTTGTAGGTGTTACAATCCATGATGTATCCATCTTTAACTTCTGTTTCCCCCTTAGTGCCCTCATCCCACCTGTTCTGTTCTCTTTCACTTCTTATTTCTCATAAATGAACGAAAAAATGTTCACCATTTATGGCCATTGGCAAAATGCAAAGCCAAACAATGCTTACATTCCATTTTCTTTCAGAAAGTGTGGCTATCATCAGAAAAAACAACAAATCATCAAAAAACAACAAATGCTTGTGAGAATTTGAGAGAAAGGGAACCTTTCTTCAGTGTTGACAGGAATCTAAACTACTATAACCAATATGGAAATCAGTATGAAGACTCCTCAAAAAACTGAAAATACGAATTCCATTTGACCTAAATTATCTATTCTGGGTATCCTCCCCAAAGATTAAACACATCAAATTACAATGACACATGCATACCATATTCAATAGCAGCAAAACTCACAATAGCTAAATCTTACTAATGGCCTATATGACCATAAACAGATGAATCAATAAATGAAAAGTGGTATGTACACACAGTGAAACACTAAATTGCCATAAAAAGTGAAAAACTTGAGATTTTGTAAGAAAATGTATGCACTTTGTGATCATAATTCTCTTCAAAATAATCATACAGAACATTAAATATCATAGTTTCTCTTCTAAGAGAAACCAAAAGTATAATTTAAAGAGCTAAATAAAAGAAAAATGATAAGTGAAGTAGACTTTTTGCAGATATAAATAAGATCTAAGGATGGAAGGAGAGTCGAGGTAAAGGAGGAGAGGCAGAAATATGTAGCACTAAGGTGTGATATGTATATTTACCAATTCCTTATGATGAATGCTTTTAATTTGTATCCCAAATATGTACTATTAAAGAAAACTCATGAATAACATGATATAAACTTTAGGATTTGTATACATCTGATAAATTTTTGAATTATGGTTTTATGAATGAGTAGCAATTAACCAAGAAGGTAATCATGCTTCATGACAATGATAAAGACTGCTCTAAATCATTTGGGCAAGAGGGAACATATCACATTGCAAGAAATCAAAAAAAGGTCACTATGACCGGAACATAGAAAGTAAGGGAAAAGTGACTTGAGATAACCTGGGAAACATGAAGGAACTGGGTAACATCAACTTCTATAGATCAACAGTTCTATCTCCTTCCTATCTTCTTTTCCATTGTTCAGATGCCTGCCAAAGTTCCCTAACTCTTCTTTTTACATGTGACCACTATGTACGTCATGTGAAGACTTCTGATGCAAGTTTCCACAAGTCCATGTCTGATCTGCAAGCCAGATGACCATATTCAAACTGTGAAAATATACTGTCTAGGGTCGGATAGCCTGATAGCCAAGTGAGAGATGAGAAATTTCAAACATAAACTTACAGAAGAATTAGTTTGTTAGAAAATATTAATGTTCTCTTTTTAAAAAAGAGTATTTTCTTCATCATAAGACTGATAACATAACTTGCTCAAGCGTGGAAATGCGAAAACACATTTATTCATGTCCTACCCTTACACTCAAATTTTCTCAGAGCAAAAAATGTATTTGAATTCATGAGAAATTTTTTTATAGACCATAGTCTATGTATAGTTCCTGCCCCATGCATAGATCTTCCCTGGGTAGAAATCTATTAGTGTCTCATGTCTAGACGTTGTCACTGATCATTCTGAAGGACATCTAATTTGATTCATCTGATAATGAGAAACATGTATCTTACCTTCCCTGACACTAAATGGATACTTACATCTCTAATTCTTTTTTCTCTAAGGTAAAGCTGTTGCTTGAATTTTCTCTTTGACATCTTTCCTCAGAAAATGGCTCCTCATAGCCCTACCTCATATCCACTTTTCATGTTTTGCTGTTGTTGTTTGTTTGTTTTGAGACAGGGTCTTGTTATGTAGTCCAGGCTGGGCTTGAACTCACTATGTAGCCCAGGGTGGCCTCGAACTTGCACAAATCATCCTGCCTCAGCCTCTTGGGTGTGGGATTACAGTCATGCACCACCATGCCTGTCATGTCTGTTTTTATTTATGCTTTCATCTTGAGTTCATTCCTGCTTCCTTCTTTAGTTCCCAATTCATATTTTTTGAGAATAAATATCAAATTGGCTTACTTTTTTCTTGGATAAGCAATGGTTCTCATTCATAGTCACTTTTTAGTTATTTTGATGCTAGCTTTGGATCAGGATTCCCCTCTTAGCCCAACCAGCTGTTATCAGTGGAGAAGAATCTAATGCAGTGGTACAGAGTGTGCACAACAATTAGCCATATGATGGACTTGGGAAACTGTACCAAAGTACAACATCATTACCCTCCAATACAGAACAGAGGAAAAGTAAATTCTTTGTTACATCAATGTACTGATTTTTTGCCAGCTATCTGGTCCTTTGCCACTAATCACACAAAACCTTTTTAAAGTTATAGTATATGGAACTTTAATGTTTCTGTAGAGATATATCAGGGCATAAAATGCAAGAGAAACTACGAACAGAGCTAAGAGACAACCTACAATGTGGGAAAAAATTTACCAGCTGTTACTCAGACAAAGGTGTACAATCTAGAATATATAAAGAACTGAAAAAAATCAGACCCCTCCCCCAAAATATAAAGACCCGATTCAAAAATGGACAACTGAAATGAACAGACATTTCTCAGACAAAGAAGTAAAAGCAGCAAACCAATATATGAAAACATGTTCAACATCACTGGTCATTCGAGAGATGCAGATGCAAACAACACAGAGATTCCACCTCACTCCAGAAAGAATGGCTGCTATCAAGAAATCAACCTGTAGCAAATATTGGCAGGGCTGTGGGGAGAAAGGGACACTTCTCCATTGTTAGTGGGAGTGCAGACTGGTGTAACCACTGTGAAAATCAATATGGATATACCTCAAACAACTAGGCTTAGAGATCCCATTTGACCCAGCTATCCCTCTGCTGGGTATCTTTCCAAAAGAATTAAAAGAATCATACCACAGTGATAAATGCACACCGATGTTTATAGCAGCACAGTTTGTAATAGCTAAAACTTGGAAACAGTCCAAATTCCCATCAACTGGAGAATAGATAAAGAAGATATGGCTTTTCTATAAAATGGAGTATTACTCAGCCATAAAGAATTAGAAACTAGAGACATTTATAGCTAAATGGATGAACATTGAGGACATACTCTTAAGTGAAATAAAGAGGATATAATGTGTAAATACTGAATAGTTTCTCTGGTGTGAAAAACTAAAAGTGTAATAAGATTCAAATAAGGTGATTGATAATGTGAAATAGGAAGAAAAGGTCTCAAGGAGTTGGGGAAGTGTGAAAGGTAGGGGAAAGGAAAGAAGGGAAAAGAAAAAAATATGAGAAAAGGAAAAAAAGAAACAAAGTCTCTGTAAATATGGAAGGGTGGAGGGGGTAAAGGGAGGGCAGAGATATGGGAAAAAATAAGAACTAAGATACATCATGTAAAGTTACAAGATTCAAGGATGAATGTAACAGTATTTTATACCTAAAATGTACCAATAAACATTATTTTTAAAAAGGAAATATAGGGGTATAAGACACCCACTCACCTCCTACTTCAACAAAATTTTATTTACATTAATCAACTTAGATTTACTTTTAAATTTTTTGAGAAATATTTTCACTACATTAGAAATCTCCATGTGGGCTCAAGGCTGGGTCAGCCATGTGCACTCTGTGGTTTCCCTGGGTATAGCAAGGCAAGGCAGCAGTTATTCTTGGCCTGGGTGGGCAATGTAGTGAGATAAATATTCTGTTAGGTGGGGTGAACAACTCTTCCATCCTCAATTCAGGTGCTGGTACAAGAAATTTGAATTCAGCTGCCAGGACAAGAAATTTCAAGAATTTTGGAAGTCATACATCTGCTATGAGTTTATATGACAATTTGTGGGAAGATGAGATGCCTGGTTGCCCTGCACTAAAGCCTTCTATATAGCAAATAAGTTTAACAGTTGACAAATTGAGAAGTCACAAATATCAGGCCCAAATGAGTAGGCTTGCCCCACATCAGGCAACAAGGCCATTAAGTGCCTTTTAGGCTTTGTATTCACTGTAGGAGGAAAAATTTCATTGCACAGGTATTTATTGAGTATGAAAGAATATTCCTTGGGATTGACTCCATGCTGAATTTGTCTTGCTTGCATTTGCTGCTTTGACTGCCTCCAGAATGAACTGGATAATTTTGACAATTCGGCATATGAGCTAAATAGTCTTCTATTTGCACGTAAAATATAATTTCACTATATAGTAATGAGAGGTAAAATTCTAGTTAATTTAAAACTTTAACTTTTCATAAATTAAAATACTTTAAATAGCAAATAGAAGTTGCATGGTGAGATATTAATAGACAAGAGAAAAACATTTTAATACCATTAATGACATCTTTTTCTGCTTTTCAACTAATGGCCCCCACATTTCGTTTTCCACTGAACTATGAAATTTATTTGAGTGATCTTGACTAGTATGTGTTTTTATTATCCAAATATATTTTTGGCCTTTTTCCTGGGATGCAGTTAAAAGGGTTGCTTGGAAAAAGTTTGATCCCTTCGGGTATACTTTTAAGATTTCTGGTGGAATTGGAGCAGTGCTCAGTGTAATTATTCCCCACTGTTGCAACAAAATCATAGTATACACTATGTAATTTTTATGAATCATGAGATTTTCTCCTCTGATTGGTGGGAACAGGTCCTATTCCTAGCCTTTTATGCCTATAGGCATTCTTACCTCTAATCATTTCAAGAGGCTTCAAGTAGTTTTTTCACTCACATGCATAAGTCAATATTCTGCTCAATACTTGACAGGTCTCTCCATAGTTCTCAGGAAGTTATCTTTATAAAACTCCTTTCCTGTACTTTGTCCTGTGAACTCTAGGTACCTTAATTTCTGTGGGCATTAAGTTTTTTCTTCTCAATTAAATGATACCATAAGACTATCTAGATTCTTCTTTCTCCTTCTGCAGCCTAGGAATTCATCAAGGTAATAAACTTAGAAAATCATAACACTCAACTTATTTCCTGCCCCTTCAAGATTACTCATCTTTGTTTCATGGTATTCAATGACTTGAAAAAAATTTTAATACAGCCATATATTGGTTTTGGTTGTTTTAAATCAGAAGGTAACTATGGTTCCTATTATTCCAACTTGGGCAGAATTCGAAGTCACGTGGCCTCTTTAGTAGTCAAGTCCTGTCATCATGAAAAAATTTCTGCTAATGAACAATGAAATCCTGTTAACTTGAGGAAGGTACTTGAGAGTCTTGGTAGTAGAAACAAATGGATTATTACAATAGATATCTAATGACATGCATTCCTGAGTTTGCAGAACAAAGCATGAAGTTAAACCTGGAATGACAGAGAGCAGGCATAGTGGTACATATTCATAATCCCAGAACTTTGGCAGGATGACTCAGTAGTATTGCAAGTTCAAGCCCAGTCTGGGCAATTTAGCAACTAAAGTCCTCTCTGAAAAATAAAATAAAATTGAGCTGGGTATAGCTTAGTCATAAGGCCCTGTGTTAAATTTCCTATACACTCCCTCCCAAAAAATCTAGAAAAAATAATATTGTTGATTCTCTTGATTAAGTCCAAATAAATCAGTACTAAATATAATGAAATATGTTAAAAAAAACAAAGAAATGACATTATTCATTTTCTTGATTAAATCCAAATAAATGGGTGCTAAATATATGAAATATATTAAATATAATCTTTCAGTCTATGCCCACCCTCAAACTTCTCTGTCTTCATTTATATCTGTGACTCTTTCTCTTGCTCTTATATCCTGTCTTTCCCAGGGTACCTAAGGAAAATCAGGCTTATTGGGATTAAATTACCCATTTGAAAAGACCTTTAGAGCATACCCTACCTGCATTTTTAAAATAAATTAGCAACTGAAAAAAATTATTTAATATTATCTGAATGTAACTCTGCACATAATTGTTTTAATTTGCATAAGAATAAGGTGAAAGCCAAAACAATATCAGAATATAAAGCCAAGAATTTCTAAAAAATGTCCTTTAGTTGTGTTGCTCTTATAGTTTAGCTAAAGAATGTTTAAACTATGAAGCTATATAAATCAAAAGTACCACATCAAATCCACTTGGAAATCATGAATGGTCAAGAGGTAGAAAGGATCATTTATTCATACTCTCTCATTTGCTCTAAATTTTTATTCTTATGTATACATGACTGTAGATGTTAGTGAGTGAATGAATCTTTTCCTATAAAAATGGAATGCAAGAGCTGAGCCTTAGAAATTGCCATCAAAGTACTATATATTTGAATTCCTAAATGAACACTAATTGGGTATATCCTGCTGTCTTTAGTTGTATGCTGGTCACCTACGAAAATTTAGACTTAGAGATCAAGGACAGAAGGATAATTTTAATGATTGCTTCTGGAGTAAATCTTTATCTTATTAGCTGTGCCATTCTTTTCAGGTACAATGCATCAATTCTAAGAATGAGACAGAAAAAAAATTGGTTTGGCTATTTCAGTGGAAGCTTAGCTATAACATGTTTATTAGTGACAGTTTCTCTTTACTGAGAAAGAGAAGATCAACCTATGCTTCTGTCTAGGATCTATTTTTACTTCATCCTAGATACATCAAATGCTGGTATATATCTTAACAAATGCAGAGTAGCTTATTTAACAACACAAATATTTATCATCATTTGAATTTGAAGCAAACCTTAATTAAATTTCCATATTTACTGCTATCACTAGCATCACCACAACCACCTCCCCCTCTAATCATCATCATCATCATCATCATCATCATCGTCATCATCATCATCATCATCATCATCATCAGTCATAGATGCAGCAGCACCCTGACACTTTTTGGATGTACAAAAGAGACTTGAGCTATCATGTAGATCATCATCCTAACTTGGCCCAGGAAAATAAAGTTATTTGGAGCCTATGGAGTGGGACTGTTTAGTAATACGTAACTCTGTTTGAATTACTATTACTGAGATCCATATAAAGTAGTTAACTTGCTAACTTGTGACCTCCATTTTGGCCCAGTCTGGCTTATACAGGATTATTAAGTAACCATGCACTTTAAATGTCATATGTTTAACTCATTGTTCTTCAAGAAAATGGTACAGTGCTATTACTGGTACATTTATTTTTTATTTTTTTAAATTTGATTTTATTGTTAAATTTTGAGTATCCAATATAACAACATTCTTCACTGGAAATGTGCACCTTTACATAATCTCTCTTGGTTCTTATTTTTTTCCACTTCCCCCGCCCTTCCTTCAACTCCTCCATCCCTCCATATTTACAAAGACTTTGTTTCAATTTTTTCATTTTCTCACATTAATTCCATTCCCTTCTTTCCTTTCCCCTACCACTCCCACTTTCCCTTCCCTTTGCCCCTTTTCTTCCTATTTCATATTATCTATTATACCTTTTAGTCCTTATTTACACTTTCAGTTTCTCACACTAGAGAAACTATTTAGTATTTTACACGTGTGTCCTATTTATTTCATTTAAGAGTATCACCTCAATGTGCATCCATTTAGCTATAAATGTCTTTATTTTCTCATTTTTTATGGCTGAGTAGTACTCCATTTTATTAAAAAAACAGCATTTTCTTTATCCAGTCTCCAGTTGATGTGCATTTGGGCTGCTTCCAAGTTTTAGCAACTACAAATGGTGCTGCTATGAATGTGGGAATGTGGGTGCACATATACCACTGTGGTATGATTCTTTTAATTCTTTGGGGAAGATCCCCAGCAGGGAAATAGCCAAGTCAAATGGGACTTCCAGTCCTAGTTCTTTGAGGTATCTCCATACCGATTTCCACAGTGCTTGTACCAGTGAACACACCTACCAGCAGTGGAGCAGTGTTCCTCTTTTGCCACAGCCCCGCCAGCACTTGTTATTGGTTGATTTCATGATAGCAGCCATTCTTTCTGGGGTGAGGTGGAATCTCAGCATTGTTTTCATTTGCATCTCTCCAGTGACCAGTGGGGTTGAACATTTTTCCATATGTTTATTTCTATTCCTAATTCTTTGTCTGAGAAATGTCGGTACATTTCAGATGCCCTTTTTTGATCGGGTCTTTAAATTTGGGATATCTGATTTTTTTTAAAATTCTTTATAGATTCTAGATAGTAGACCTTTGTCTGAGGAACAGCAGGTGAAAATTTTTTCCCATCTTGTGGGTTGTCTCCTCACTCTGCTGGTGGTTTCTTCTTACTGTGCAGAAGCTTTTTAGTAAGAAGAGATCCCACTTGATTGTGCTAGTTCACCAACAACTGAGGTTTTGTTCATAGAATTTTCTCCTAAACCAATGCTTTCAAGAGTTCTACCTAACCACTGTTCCTGCCTGTTCAGCATTTCTGTTTTAATGTTTAAATCTTTAATTCATTTTGATTTTAGTTTAGTTCATGGTGAGAGATATAGGTCTAGTTTTAATCTTTGGCAAGTTGAAACCCAATTTTTCCAGCACCATTTACTAAAGATGTTATCATTCCTCCAGTGAGGGTATTGGCTCCTTTATCAAAGATGAGATGGCTGCGTGTGTCTGGAGTTGTTTTGGCATCTTCTAATCTGTTCCACTGGTCCTCAGGTCTGTTTCTTTGCCAGTACCATGCTGTTTTTATCACAGTAGCTTTGTAGTATAGTTTCAAGATGGGGGATGTAATACACCCTGACATGTCCCTGTTACCTAGGATTGCTTTTGCTATTCTGGGTCTGTTCTTGTTCTAAATGAATTTTGGATTGTTTTCTCAAGGTTCCTGAAGTATACTGCTGGAATTTCAGTTGGTATTGCATTGAATTTATAAAGCAGTTTTGGCAGTATGCCATTTTCACTATGTGAATCCTTCCTACCCAGGAGCAGGGAATGTCTTTCCATTTTTTGATATCATCTTTAATCTCTCTTTTCAGAGTGCTATAGTTTTCAGAGAAGAGGTCTTTGATTTCTTTCATTAGGTTGATTCCTAGGTATTTCAGTTTTTTGGATGCTATTGTAAAAGGAATTATTTACCCTATTTCTGTCTCAGTGAGACTGTTGTTTGTGTAGAGGAAAGCTATTGATTTTTGTGTGTTGTCCTTGTGTCCAGCTTATTTACTGCATTTGGCTATTAAGTCTAGAAGACTTTGCTGGATTTCTTGGGGTGTTCTGTGTAGAATATCACGTCATCTGCAAAAAATGACAATTTGAATTCCTCATTTTGTATCTTTATACTTTTATCTCTTTCTCTTGTCTAATTGTATGGTTAATGTTTCCAAAACTGTATTGAACAGGAGTGGTGATAGTGGACATCCTTGTCTTGTTTCTGATTGTATTGTGAAGAATTTCAGTTTTTGAACATATAGTATGATACAACTGGCTGTTGGGTTTTCATAGATGGCTTTTGTCAGATTGAGGTAGAGACTGTCTATTCCAATTTTTTGTAAGGTATTTATCATAAGTGCATGTTGGATTTTGTCAAATGCTTTATCTGTGTCTATGGAGATAATCATATGGTTTTTGTGCTTGGCTCTATTGATATAGTGTATTACATTGATTGATTTGCATATATTGAACCATCCCTGCAATCCTGGGATGAATCCCACTTGATCAGGGTGTATGATCTTCTTGATGATCTTCTGCATTCTGTTTGCCAGTATCTTGTTAAGGACTTTTGCATCTATGTTCATTACTGAGATGGGACTATAGTTCTCCTTTTCAGTTGGGTCTTTCTCTGCTTTGGGGATCAAGGTGATGCTTGCTTCCAGGAATGAATTTGGGAGTATTGCTTCCCTTTCAATTTCATTGAAGAGTTTAAACAGTAGTGTCAGTAGTTCCTCTCTAAATGTCTTGTAGAACTCAATGGTGAAGCCATGTGGACCCGGGCTTCCCTTACTTGGTAAGATTTTATTACATTTTCAATTTCATTGATTGATACTGGGTTGTTTACAATTTTTAATTCTTCTTCATTCAGATTTACTAATTCATACATATCTAAGAATCTGCCTATTTCTTCTGTGTTTTCCATTTTACTGGCCTATATTTTCTTGAAGTAGGTATTGATGATCCTCTGGATTTCTGCTGGGTCTGTTGTAATTTCACCCTTTTCATTCCTAATTGCAAGGATTTGGGCCTCTTCTTTCCTTTTCCTGATAAGTTTGGCTAAGGGTTTGTCAATTTTGTTTGTTCTTTCAAAGAAGCAACTCTTGGTTTCCTTGATTTTTTGTATTGTTCTCTTCATCTCCATTGCAATAATTTCTGCTCTGATCTTTACAATTTCCTCCCTTATATGATCTTTGGGTTTATTCTGGTGTTCTTCTTCTAGAAGCTTGAGGTTGGGCATCATGTTTTTTTTAATTGAGACCCTCTGTTTTCCTAATATGAGTATTCACTGCTATGAATTTCCCTCATAAAACTGATCTCATTGTGTCCAATAGAGTCCAATATGATGTGTTGTCATTGTCATTTAATTGTATGAAATGTCTGATTTCTTCTTATTTCTTCTGTGACCCATTGGTTATTCAGAAATGTGTTGTTCCATTTCCATGTGTTTATGAAATTCTTGCAGTTTCTTTTGCTATTGATCTCAAATTTCATTGCAGTATAGTCTGATAATGTACAGGGGATAATTTCAATTGCTTTGCACTTACTTAAATATGTTCTATGAGTGAGTATGTGGTGTATTTTGCATAACGACACAGGTGCAGCTGAAAAATATGTGTATTCTGATTTTGTGGGGTGGAACACTGTGTAAACATCTGTTAAGTTCATTGAGTTTGATTGATTTCTAGTATTTCCTTGCTTATTTTTTTTTCTGGTTGATCTATCTATTTGTAACAGTGTTGTACTGAGGTTCCCCAATACTAATGTATTAGTGCTTATTTGATTTTTCATGTCCGTTAGAATTTGTTTTATATAATTGGGTGCACTATTGTTTGGTGCATATGTATTAATGATTGTCATCTCTTCCTCTTGGATTGTTCCCTTTACAAGGATGTAGTGGCCTTCTTTGTCTCTCTTAATCAGTGTTGGTTTGAAGTCCACTTGCTCTGCAAAGAGGATAGCTACTCCTGCTTTTTTACAGGTTCCTGTTCCATGGAGTATTGTTTTCCACCCTTTAACTTTCAGTGTATGAGTTTCTTTTTGAATTAAGTGTGTTTCTTGTATGCAGCATATTGTTGGATCTTGCTTCTTGACCCATTCTGCCAGTCTATTTCTTTTGATTGGTGAACTGAGACCATTAACAATGATGGTTACAACTGATATGTATTGACTTACCACTGTCATGACTTTTTCTTTTTGTTGGATTCTCCCCTTTGCTTTTAATTTCTTGTCCTGCCCAATGGATTCATTCTGTTGGGCTTCCTGAGTTTGTGATCCTTGTTGTCTTTTCCTGGGATATTGTCTAAAATATTTTGGAGTCCAAGTTTGGTATTCATGAAGTTCCTAAGGTGCTCTGTCATGAAAGTATCTTATTTCTCCATCAATTTTGAAAGATAGTTTTGCAGAGTACATCAATCTGGGTTGGAGGCTGTTTTCCTTTAGTGCTTGAAATATGTCACTCCAAGCTTTTCTTGCCTTGAGGTTTTGTGTTGAGAAGTCTGGTGTGATTCTGATGGGCTTTCCTTTGTATGTGATTTGTTTCTTTCCTCAAACTGCTTGAAGAATTTTGTTTTTCTGTTGGGTTTCTGGAATCATAACAATTGTATGCCTATGTGTAGATTTTGTTTTTTTGATCAAGGCTAGTTGGAGTCCTATATACCTCACTTATCAGTATGTCAAGGCCTTTTCCCCTGCTTGGGAAGTTTTCTGCCATCACTTCTGTGAACAGTTTTTATTTTATGTTGTCTGCAACCTCACCTGTTTCTTTGTTGACTCTGATCCATCATATGTTATTGGTCTGTGCATCATCCAGCAGCTGCTGGATTGATTTCTCGTGGTCCCTTACAATTTTAAAGAAATTTTTCTTTTCCTGGTCACTATTTGCAATCCTATCTTCTATGTCTGAAATTCTGTCCTCACATTGGCTCATTCTGCTGTGTAGACTTTTGATGGTGTTTTTAATCTCCTGGAAATCGGTTTGCATCTGTTTTTTGGATGTCATTTGCTTTCTCTGTTGGAATTCCATCATGTTCCTCACTCAGTTCCTCTATTTTTTTTTTAATCTGTGTCCTCTCTCGATTTATTAATCATGTCTTGCACTATGGGCACAATCTCTGCTATTATCTGAGAAATTATTTCTGATTTCATTTTTTCTAGACCCTCTTTTGTTGCCAGTTCAGAGCATCCAGGTGGTTGACTATCAGAGTGTTCCATCTCATTTCCCTTTGGGTTTGCTGTAGGTGATCTAGAAGTCTCTTTCTGAGGCTTCTTTATGTGTCTTCTCATTTCAATGGGGGGGTGGGGGTGGGAGCAGTGAGGGGGCACCGGTGGCACCCTTGAGGCTCACCTCCTCCCAGCTGCGAGTGGTGCTATGGCATCTCCAAAGCCTACTTTCTGCAATGTGAGTGGTGGTATGGCCTACATTTATTTTTTTTAAATAGATACAAAACCTTGAAGTCCCACATGGTAGCATCTAATAAATGAGCTAAAAGTCTTATGTGTTTTTTAATTTGTATATATATATATATATATTTATTGGTTCATTTTAGGTATAAAATACATTTACATTTGTCATTGAGTGTTAGTACCAGAACATGATGTATCTTAGTTTTTATTTTTTCTCCCATTACCTGTGCACCCTTCACCCCCCCACCCTTCCCTATTTACACAGAGTTTGATTCCATTTTATTTTCTCATAATTTTTCCTTCCCCTTCTTCCCTTTCCCCTTCCCTTCCCACCATCCCCAAACCCTTGGACCTTTTCTTATTTCAAATTATCAATTATTCATTTTAATCATTTTCCTCCAGTCACTTGTATTTTAAATATCAATTTTTTCTGGAATTGTTTAAGTAACTGCAAAACTGAATATAAGCAAATTATATGCATTTTCATATATTTTATAATTTAGAAATTGATTATTTTATGCATAAATTTTCATTTCTTGTTTTATGTTCTTTTCTGGCACTGGCATAATATTTTTATTATTAAATTTGTCTTTTAATAGATGCATAAAAACTTTAAATTGTACATATTAATGTGGTAACATGTTTTGAAATATTTATATATTGTGTAATGTTTATATAAGATTAAATATATTTATCTCCTCACATTACTTCTTTATGCTGAAAACTTTCAAAATCGTTTCTTTTTGCTTTTTGAAGTGTAGAGTTCATTATTGTTAGCACATCAGAACTTCTTAATTCTATCCAGCTGTAACTTAGCACCCATTGATCCCTCTGGACATACTACTCATATTTGACTGTGTTGCCAGTTTCTGGTTAAGCACAATCCAGTGATATTAATGAATCAATATTTGATTTTGTTTAAGCCATAAAAGTAGGTAGAAATACTAGAATGACTGACTTTATTACACTTTCTTCTTATGGACATAGCTTAATAATTACTAGAATATATTTGTGTATGTATCTACATGGTGCTACTGAATTGAATAAATATCATTTGGAATTTAAGGATAATTCTAGCCTACCCACTATTATAACAAATTATCTGCTGGAATGAATATTTGTCGGCAGAACTGATGAGTCAGTTAATAATTTGAGGTCAGATTGGCATTAGCCATAGTAGGGCACCTAAACAGTTCTTTTTTTTTTTTTTATGACCTAAACAGTTCTTGGAATGGGTAGGCACTTTTAGAAGCCAAGAAGTCTATTTCCTTGAAAATTACATGATATCACAAAAAAAATTACATGATATACACTAAATATGTGCCTGAATTACTCATAGTCTGTTTCAAAAACTGAATAGATGAAAAATTTTAAGAGATTTTCATAGAAATACTGATTGAAATATTTGAGACAAATTATGATTTACTAAACATTGGCTATCTTAACCAATGCTGTCTCATGTCCCATATAAAGCTGAGACAATATACTCCTTGATTCTCCAAAAGATTTAGTGAACATTTATTTATGTTGTTAACCATGGTGTTAGATACTCTCAGCATAAATTATCACATTTTGAGCTGCTCATGTTTTGAACAAAATTGGCAAGATGAAAAGACAACCAAAAAAGCTGAGCTTAATAAATTGCATCTTCACTGAAACTCTGGCTATTAGGACAAAATATATTTTATTTATTTGGTCCAATTAAATTAACCATTGAAATGAACTGGTGATTGGAAAAGACACTCACAGAGATGGAGTAAGAAAATTTAATCTTCTCTAATGATATGTCCATGGAGTACAATATAGTTTTGTTGTACAAATCTTGTTAATTTAGTGGATACACTTATCTAATGAGATGATAAAGGATATTTGTCTTAAGTTAAAAGAATTTCACCTTCCCTTCTTTAATGACTAACATTCAATTCTATTTTATTTCCCCTTTTTAAAGAATCAGGTCATATAGAATAAAATATCAACAAATCTATAGTTGTCTACAGTTGCCCAAACATGGCATAGTTATTTTAATAATATCACTCTATTACCTCATCACATAAGGAATTTCAAATTGCTTTATCAGATTTTGATTATAAATCTATTCAAGTTACTTTTGCCTCTCCCTACCTTACCCCGGGTATCTCTTCACTAAAAATTTTTGTAAAAACTCTAATAGGGCTGGGGATTTAGCTCAGTTGCACCATGCCTGCCTCGCAAGTACAAGGTCCTGAGTTTTATCCCTATTACAAAAAACCCTGAAATTTCTGTCTTCTACAGAAATCTGACAATGTTAAAAAAATTTTTCCTTTCTTAAGATATAAAAAACCTGCAAGTAACATGTAATATTGTGCATTAAAATAGTTTGTATAAAAAGAAAAGGTAAAGGACAGGGGGAAAGGTAAGTTTGGGAACTCTTGGATTCAAGAATTTAATTCATAAGGGGCTGGGGATTTAGCTCAGTGGTTCTGGCGCCTGGCTTGCAAGCACAAGGTCCTGAGTTTGATCCCCGGTACCCCCCCAAAAAAAGAATTTAATTCATCAAATAACATGTAATAATCTTATTATCATTAATTTAAGTACATCACCTCACTTTGATGTGACAATGTGAAAGCTTTCTGAGACTGATTCTCTAGGATAATGACTTTTAGTCTTTTTTGTCTCCTTCCTTTTATTTCCCTTCCTCTCTTTGCTTGCTTCTTTTCTTGTTTTCTTCTTTCTTTCCTTTCTTTCTCTCTTTCCATTTCTTCCTTTCTTTTCCTTCTGTCTCCCTCTCTCCTTTCTTCCTTCTCCTTCATCAATTCAGACCATTAAATATTATGATTTGCTCTACTATTTAATATGGCTATCAGATTTTATCTTATTTTTGATATACTCTAATATATAAAATTGAAATCATTTTAAACACCAGCTTCCTTTATTTTTGTGATACTGTAATGAGTTTATAGAAGGATTAAATTAAATATAATAGGGAATAAGGAATTACTCAGACCTATATGTATTTATCTTCTTGGCAGCCAACTTTATTTTTATTTATTTATTTTTATTTTTTATTAAGTTTATTGCTACTGTTTAGAAATACATAATGATCACATTCATCATATGGAATTTGTATCTATATATGGTATATCTTGATTCCTCTTTTTTCCATTTCCTTCCCCTCCCTCTGCCTTTCTTCCTCTCCTTATCTACAAACCTTTGTTTCCATTTTATCCTTCTTTTCTCATATTTTTCTTTTCCCTTCCTTCCTTTTTCCCTCTTCTATCCCTAGTTCCTCATTCCTTTGGAACAGTTTCTTCCTATTTCTCAATATTTATTATACAATTTGGTCCTTACTTACACTTTCAGTTTCTCATGTCAGAGATTCAATGCAATATTTATACATCTGTGTCTAATTTATTTCACTTAAGAGTATGGTCTCAATATTTATTCATTTACTTAGAAATGTCTCAAATGTATCATTCTTTATGACTGAGTAGTACTCCGTTGTATAAAAGAACTACATGTTTTTTATCCATTAATCAACTGATGGGCATTTAGTCTGTTTCTAAGATTTAACTATTGCAAACTGTGCTTCTCTAAACATGGGTGCACACATATAACTGTAGTATGATGCTTTCAACTCTCTCAGGAAGAGACCCAGAATAGGAATAGTTGGGTCAAATGGGACCCCAATTCTTGTTTTTTGAGGTATCTCCACACTGATTTCCACAGTGTTGCACCAGTCTACACTCCCACCAACAGTGGAGAATAGTTCCTTTTTCCCCATAGCCACTGCAGCATTTGTTATTGATTGATTACTTTATTTTCTTTTTTTTTGCTTAAATTCTTTTATTGGCACATTTTAGGTATACAATACGTTTACATTTATCATTGGATGCTTGTACCTGTACATGATGTATCTTGGTTCTTATTTTTTCCCCATTCCCTGTTCTCCCTTCACCCACTCCACCCATCCCTATTTACAAATACTTTGTTTCCATTTTTTCCTTTTCTCATAATTTTTTCTTTCCCTTCTTTCCTTTCCCCTACCCCTCCCACTTCCCCTCCCTTTTGAACCTTTTCTTCCTATTTCAACTTATCAATTATTCATTTTAATCATTTTAATCCTTATTACTCAGCCATAAAGAATGAGAAACTGGAGACATAGCTAAATGGATGCATATGGAGGCTATACTCTTAAGTGAAATAAATGGTGCACACATGTTTAAATACCGAATAGTTTCTCTAGTGTGAGAAAGTGAAAGTGTAAATAAGGATTAAGATGATTAAAATGAATAATTGATTTCTTGATTATAGCCATTCTTTCTGTAGAGAGATGGAATCTCAGCATTGTTTTAATTTGCTTCTCTTGAATGAGTACTGATGTTGAACATTTTATATATATATATATATTTATTTGCCATTTGTACTTCTTCATCTGGGCAGCAAACACTAAAAAGAAGAGAGAACTTGTATAGAAAACATTAGAACTTAATATTCAACTATGTCACCATTATGACTTAAAACAAAAAATTTATTGAAGTATAAAAAATCAAATATACTATACCAAACTTTTAATTAAAATTTTAATAGTGCCTAAAGGGTGTGCAAAGATGAGTACATTTCATAAACTCAAAAAGAAATATAAAAACCAATATAATTAATGATTAAAATTACAGTTGATCAACTCATGTTAATCTACTATGTTTTTATCTCTTCTAGCTGATTAAAGCAGAGGGTTAGAAACTGCCTCTCTGGAAGTCACATGATTTCCCCTAACAAGATATAAAAACTTTTGTCTTCATGACATCCTTCCATATATTATTCACCTGAGAAAATGTAAAAATGTGTAAAAAGAGTCATAGTTCATAGTGTGACACTGTTGAGACCAGCTTGGCACCTAGCTGCTGAACAGAGAACAGTCAGAACTCTATAGCATGCAGGACATAAGTGAGACCCTAGCTAAGAGGACTCAAAAATATCAGGACAAGAAGTGAAAGTTTTTCTATGGCTAAGTAAGCCCCAATGCTATAAAGGAAGAAATATGTAATGCTACCTTAGTAGCAGGGTGGAAAATTATAAAATCTAAGTGTCCTCATAAGTTTGGATACAGCCTTTTAGCTATAGTGAGCAGTTTTTATGACAACACTCTCATTATCTCTCCCTTACTGGACTATTTCAAGGATTCATCATCTGTGTGGCTAAAAGCATAGTTCAGGCACAATTAGTGGAGGAGGGAATGAGGAGGATTAAAAAGGTCTTGCTGCTTAAGGGAGTAAAAAGCAGGTTGTCCTGAGCTCATCATCTAGTCCTGTACATTTATTAAGGGAAAAACCATTTATCTTTCTACACATAAATGGAACAGATACAGTATCTCTCCCTTGGGCACTGTGAGCCACTGGGGAAAGCAAGATTAGGCCTAGAGAACTGATGCAACCCAGTGTGTTGTGTTACTTCATGGAGCAATAAGTTAGCAACACAGTTTGATTCCAAATATTTTTAATATGGTTTGTCATACATGCACAGAGGAAAACTAGATTGCAAAACAAATTTCCACTACCATTTATTTATTGTTTGAACTATAAGCATTGTGTCAGGATTTTCACGAATGGGTAATTGAAACAATAAAGAACATGGCTGAAAACGTGCTTCTCAGAAGGTACTTGTGAAAAAAACAATGAACCAATAAACCACAGGGATAAAGAAAAACATTTATTATAAAGAAATCTATTAGTTTTATTCAAGTACCAATTAGGCTGTAGCTTTCTGCTACTTTGGCGGTCACTATCATTTTGTGTCTGAAGGATAGCTGTGCCCTGAGATGCATGTCCAGAATATATTGCTCAACTTAGCCTGTAGTGAATGGAACATACTAATTTGTCCTTCTATGCTTTTACTTTAAGGCTTAATATGCTGATTTTTCAACTGACTGTTAGATTAACTCATATACATGATATTAACAATAAGTATTGTGGATTTATTAATACATTGTTAAAAATAATGAAACTTTCAGATGTTTTCTAATGAATTCTGATGAAGTGAAATGCTTAAAAATGTTCATTTTACACACACTTTCCTCTTTTAACAAAGTAAAACTCAGCTCAAGGAGCCAAAATCTCCAACAAAAATCTGGAAATCTTCTGTAAACTAATACTCTTATCCCCATATATTGAGTCACTATGCAAAAAATATGAATTGTAGATTTTTACTTTTGTTTGGAGTTTAGAATAGTAAGGACAGTTTTTCTGTTAATTTAAAAAATCCTTCATCTTCTACTTTCCTGCTATTTTTCTCTTTGGTGACATGTATATATTTAGATTATATTTTTTAATGTAACTTGCTAATGTTGAGAACACACAGTTGCTGTGTTTTAGCATTGGTATGATACTACACATGTGACATGTTGTTCATAAAAATCATGCTCACAATTGTTGCACTTAAATTAATAAGAAGAAAAGAAAAATACAGGGAAAAGTTCATTGTTGTTCTTTAAAATATTGATTATATTTTGTTAGGTCGCCATATTAACCACATTCGTGTATTTAAATTCCATTTGATTGTGATTGTATAAATGTGCTTGTAAGCATTTTTTTTAAATGAAAAGGATTTTATGATGGATATATTGATGTGCTTATATGTTACACTTCATCATTCCTCTGTAAGTGAAGATACTCTGGGCATTCCCATCTCTTCATAATATTTTATTATGTACATTCTCATCATTATTTCAGACTTTTCATAAACATAGTATTGTCTGCAGCTTATTTATCATTGAATTGATGGAAAAATGAACCATGAAAGGCCCCTTGGCATACTGCTAACAAAAACAAAGAGAACTCAAAGTTTAGTAATGGTCAGGCAAGGTAGTAACTTTTATTTTTCACTTCAGAACAAATTTTCCTTTTTGGTTGCTGAGACAATTTAGCTAGCTTTGAAATCAGCTTTGTCTAGGGTAAATGCAGACTTACTAGCTGTATAAACATGTAGTACTCTCTCATTTTCTCACTGTAAGTGAAATAACAATACTTACTTCAGAGGGTTATTATGTAGGATGGGAAAATATGATTGCCTGGCACAAGTGGATATTGCTTCTCAGTCTACTCTTTATTTTTTGGCAGCACTTTACATTTCAAACATTTGCATTTTTCAAACATTTTTATTAATATTGCTTAGTTGAACTTTTCAACAATCCAACCAATTATGTAAGCCAAAATTTTACTGTTACAGATTTGGAAACTAAGGCTGATATTCCCAGTAACCAGACAAACTGTCAGGAATTCTGATGACCTTCTCCAAGACTAGTACATACTATCAGTATTCTATTAGGTTTTGTGGGAGAAATCTGTCTAGTGTATTTTTTCAAATATATAGGGAAATGCATTTATACCTACAGATGAACACCAGTGTATATTATTTAGACACCTGTTTTACACAGCAATTTCTTAAGCTGAAAATAATATTACATGTAAATTCCTTGTACAATGCTCCAATTACTTTATCTTACTGGAAATATTATATATAAAACATCTCTATTATAAAAGTAATTTTCTATTGGGAAATACAAACCAAAGTAAATCAAAATTTTGAAGAAATGCTCCTTCTGAGAAAACTCAAAGTGGTGGAACATCAATATATAAAGGTAATGGTTAAATACACAAAACACCCGAACTTAACTGTTTCCCTTAGTGTAGCATGAAAAAAATCTGTGAATACTAAAAACAATCTTAACTCCCTGGAACTCTTAAAATCCAGACCAATTCTTGAGGCTGCCAATGCAGAATAAGTTGCTAACAGCCTTAATATCCTCAATGCCAGCTATTGCTGGTCCCTGGATAATCGCTCGGATTTGATGACACCTGTCTCCCCCAAGTGTCCTTGAGGTTATCACTAGCTTTCTACATTACAGATTGTCCCTTTCAGGTAATGGTGTCTATGGGGACAGGTAAGAATATACTACAATGAAAACTCACTGCATGGAATTTCTCTACCACCAAGAAGAGGCTGCAATAGAGATAACTGTTAAGAATGAGGCAGCATGTTTTGGTGCATGTAAGGAAATATGGTAGAGAAAACTGCATTGTACTAAAACCAGTGGCGTAGTGCATAACTCAATGAAAATATTTGTCTTTACATACAATTTTATTCAAATGTAAAGCAGTAATTTAAAAATGGCTGATGTAGTCTTAACTTTACTTAACTCCTCATAGCAATTCTGCTGTTTCTGATCCAGAAGAAAGCTTAGCTTCTCAATCTCCTCTGACTTCAGTAACTAAACGCTCAAATGAATGAAGACATACACACACTGGATTATGATTTATTTGTACCCATGTGATAATGTTTATTCCAATCTGCCTTGAATCAGTCATGATGCAGATATCAGCTCCTCTTGCTAGGTGATGAGCTCCTACAAGTACCAGAAAAATGATTTTTTCCTTCTGAGTCTAGCAGAGTGTTTATGTGCATCACAGATAATGAAATCTATAGACCTAAACAATGTGATCACGAGAAAATGGAAAATCAAGGATGGAGTTGCCATGTTATAATCATTTATTTTCTTTTGACAGCCATTGATTTGTGTTATCTCATTTTCAAGAAGAAAAGTTGTGATGTAATTTAAATTTGTCCTAAGGTTTTCTAGGCCTATAAAGGTAGAAGAAAGGACTCAGTAGCAAACTGTAAATTTATTTAGAAACTTGTGGGTTTGGCAAAAGGGACAATGCATTATTCATTTTCACTTGTATGCTTTGAATTCCCATAGTAGTCCAGAAATTTAACTGTTAAAATTCTCATTTTAAAACAAGAAACAAGAAGGTCAAAAATATTAGACATTTGACCCATGTCATTGTAAGTAAACTGTGCTGTCACCAGTCAAATTCATGTGTCTAATCACAAAGCCAGTTATTGTTTCAGTATAAGACAAATGCTTATTCCTCCTTCTTTGTAACCATTATTTTAAAGGAACAAATTCTAGAAAAAATCATTATATACAAGCAATAGCAGAAGTGTCAAAAATAATATATTCATTTACTTCAGAAATAAAATTGGAAGCATTACCTTAAAGACTAGAAACATTGAAGAAGTAGAAACTGGATGCAAAATAGATGTGTTAATACATACCTAGATTTCTATATGTTAGATAACCTAAGCATAGAGAAAGGCTAGAGCTTAGAAATTCATACTGTAATATCACAGATAGTTAATTCAGGTACAAATATTACAGGCAGTCAGATAGGGCTGGGCCCTAGACAGAGCCAGTGCAAAAGATGAAAACACATTACAACCATGGGGTGAGATGCATTTGTTGGAGACCAGGCTGCAAGATAAGGAAAAAATGACAAGGCCTGCATACTTTCCCAGAGGACAACACAGCGGTAACACCTGGCCTAATGAAGTCTAGACATACATCAGTCACCCTTGTGGATGACCCAGACATCTGGATCCATCATTTCCTAGAAAACGTCTTTGTTCTATCCATCCACACTCGTTTCACAACTTATTCCTACATTAGATCAGTATTACCTAAATGATTATACTTGTAACCTTATTGGTTGTTCATAGTTTTAAACCACATTGTATCCACGTGATTTTTTTCTCTATAAAACTTCCCCTGAAAAGCGGGGTCCTTGGCTACCCATTTGGGACAATTCCTGCCTCTGAGAAGCTATCCTTTCAATAAACATTTCCTATTCTTAACCTCTGTTGTCCCTAGAATCCATTCTTTGATTTTAGACAACACAAACAGCATGTCAAACATCTAATGGGTTGGGAATTATAATACTTCCCTTACATCACTTGGAGGTCCTATCTCATCTCCTATATTATCCTTGTATCCATATCAGTAGAAACTAGGAAATTAGCCTTCTGTATGAAACTCAGCAGCTATTCCCCAAGAAAGAATTCATAAGGTGTGGGCCTAGGGAATCAGGAACAGCCTCAGGCTAAATGAACACTAGCAGTAAATCTAGTGCACACAAAGCAATTGTCATGAATTTTAACATGTTTATCTTGTAAATTATTTTTAAATTTGGTATTAGTTTTTATGTTTAAGGTTATTTAATATACTTTGCACATATGCTTTAAATGATTTGCTAATTCTGAAGGAAAATTTTGCTATGCAAGAGTGCCTGTTCTGAAGGAACACATCTACCATTTCATACGTCAATATTTTTTAAAGTGATCTTATGTTTCATAGTCAACAAGGAAGGAAGATATAACATCGGCATTCTTAAGAAACTTACAATTTCTGTCATATGTGAGAATTTCTTATATACTACCAGTGATGTGGGAAATTTTTGTTATACTCATCACAGAGCAGGAAGGAGTGACCCACAACTGATTTAGAAACTCATTTATGCAATGAAGAAGTAGAAGCATCATAAATTTACTGAAGTTTCCAAAATAAATGTCCACAGAGTTAACCATGTTTGATATGATATTATTCCATGTAACAACATTAGGAGAAGTGCTCTCTTCTAATTCCAAATCTTTTCAGAATTTTGTGAAATCCTAAATGTGTTAATATTTTGTTCTTTTAATTATTTTCTCATTCATGATGCCAGTCTTAGAAAAAGCTAATGAGTAGAAAAATATCATCAGAAGAGAAACAGTCTAATTACCAAGCTGGCTAGGCAAGCACTTTATCTATACATATATTACCAATACCTACTAGAAAAAACAGCACATATAGTTAACTGTAGGACAAATTCAAATGCTGCTTTATTTAGAGTGAAGTCTCATTTACCTCAGCTAGTATGCTTATTTACTTGTTAGCTGTTTTAATTATCAGTAAAAGACTCAGTTTTAAGAACAAAGAGAAGAATCTTGCTCATAGTTAGTTGCCTCTTCTAGCTCCATTATCGTGAAGAGTCCAAAAAATACTACAATGATGACTTTTTTGATACCGGGGATAGAACTTGGGACCTTGTGCTTATGAGGCAGGAGGCAGCACCACTGAGCTAAATCCCTGGCCCTACAATGATGATTTTAGGGACATGATAGGAATGATACCAAGAAACAACAAAGAGAATTATATCAAAATATTAAGCTGCATAGTAACAAAACACTGACAGTGTAAAGAGACAACCTGCAGAATGAAAATAAATTATCAACTACACCTTGGTACTAATATCTAGAATATATTAGGAACGCAAAGAAATTACACCCTCCAAAATGAAAGATCCAATTAAAAAATGGCCAACTGAAATGAACAGACACTCCTCAGAAGAAAATCATGACTGTCTTCCTCCTCTTTGTGTCTACCATTTCCTCTTAAAATTACTGCATAACAGGTCATCATGGGGGGAAGTATCTGTGCCTAATGTATTGATTGCCCTCTAGTGGATGGAGTGTAAAGATTCTTGTTAATATATAATGAACATAAGAACTAATTTTGAAACAATCAAAATAGTCTTCATATTTTTCTTGAAGATATGTGGCAGTTTTGTCTTTGTGCTTTTAGAACATATCTTTAAAACAAACTCCTCTCACACCAAACTTCCAGCATTGATTTATTTTTCTATATTACGAAAATACAAGTCATTTTTTAAAGTCTACTCTACACAATGTATGGTGACAAAACCCATGAGGGATAAAAAGAAATGTAATGCATAGTCTCTATCTTTACAGTATTCACATTTATCTCAAATGTTATATGTGCACGTGAGGGGGAAAAAACAGTAGAGACTATCTTTAACTGCCATTGAGTGCTAACTATAGTATTTCTTTCAGATGAGGATAGCTATTGAGTTTCAGAAGGAAAAGATAATCTATTTCTTCACTGTCAGATCTTAACAGAAATCTCTTGATAGATGTGAGTAGAGCATAAATGAGGTCATGGTTTGAGGAAGCCACAAAACTTAAGTCTTTCAGAGCTCTGAACAAAATTGCTCTTTCAACTTTAAAAACTTCTTTTAATATAAGAAGATTATTGATTTACTTCCTCTTGGGGTAATCGTAACTCTGAGGGATACCATAGGTACATTGTAATTCAGAATATTTAATATAAAAAGTATTTGAGTAAGAATTTTTAATATATTTAATACTGGCTAAATAAGTTTTGACATGAGTCAAGATAGATGTGGAAGAGGGATTACATGCATCTCTGGAAAATGAAATAAGATTGGATATGAATGAAATAAGAATGTGGATAAAGTTATTAAATATTTTCCTGCAGAAAACTTTCAAATGTTTTTAATTAATATGTGTTTGGAATACAAAAATTTATATTCTTTTTCAGAAATTGATGCGTATATACATATGATATCTTGATGACTTACTCCTCTTTCTCCCTTTCTGCCCTTACCTCTTCCTGCTCTCCCAGACACCTTTCCTGTCTCAGTAGAGTCTATCTCCTTGTTTTATAGCATCTCTCTTTTATTTGACCTTTGAAGTTATTTTTATTTTTTGTTTCACATTAGAGAAAACATGGGATATATAATATTCTGCGTCTAATTTATTTCACTTAGTTTTATGGTCTCAAGATCCATTTGTTTTTCAAGGAATGATGCAAATATATACTTCTTTATGTCTTAGTAGCACTCTATTGTGTATATTTACCATATTTTCTTTATCCATCCCTCTATTGATGGGAATATAGATATAGCTATTGTGAATTATGGTGCTATAAACATGGGTATGCATGTATCACTGTAATATCATGACTTTATATCTTTTGGGAAGATACTCAGAAGAGGTATAGCTGAGTCAAATAAAATTTTTAGTTTTAGCTTGAAAAAAATATCCATACTCATTTCCATAGTAATTGAACAAGTTTGTATTTCTACCAACAATTGACATTTGTACCCAAAAATGGTTCATTTTTTCCTAGAGTCTTGTAAATATTCATGTTTCTTAACCCCTTAATAATAGCCATTTTTACTAGAGTAAAATGAAATTCCATTGGTGGTTTTATTTTCCTTTCCTTAATGGTGAAAGACACTGACCATTTTTCCATGTACTTATTCGCCATTTCTACTTCTTTCCAAGAAGTAGCTGATAATAATTTATTCCCATTCTGTAGGTTGTCTCTTCATCCTGTTGGTTATTTCCTTTGCTGTGAAGAAACTTATTGATTTGATATAGTAATATTTGTTGATTCCTTTATTATGCATTGTGCAATTGGAGTTATGTTCAGAAAGGCTTTGCCTATGCCTTTTTTCTTTAAGAGTTTTACTTATTTTTTGTTTGCTCATAGAAGTTTAGTTTTTTTATTAATTTTTGGTACAATTTAAATATACATAATGATCACATTCATCATAGGGGTTTTGTACCTATAGATAATATATCTTTTTTCTTCTTTTTTCTCCAATCCCCCCTCCCTTCTAGCACTCTTTTCCTCCTTATTTACAAAAGGTTTTTTATTTTTCCTTCTATTATTTTTGTTTCCTTCCTTCCTTTCCCCTTCCCCTATCCCTTGTTCCCCTTCATGTTTGAACAAATTCTTCTTATTTTCCAGTATCTATTATATATGTTGATCCTTAATTACCCTTTCAGTTTCTCACACCAGAGAAACAATGTTATATTTAAACACGTGTGTCTAATTTATTTCACTTACAAATATGGTCTCAAGCTTCATCCATTTTGATAGAAATGTCTCCAATGCATCCTTCTTTGTGGCAGAATAGTATTCCATAAAAAGAAAAACACATAGGAAAAAATGGTAGAGCAGTGAGTGCCAGTGGCACAGCTTCTCCAAGATAAAGTGCCATAAGTCTGGCAATCAATAGCCCAGAGACCAAAGGAAGTATGTAGAGGGCACATGAGAACAACAAGAAAACTGACAGAGGAGAAGAAAATAGGAACCATTGCTACAGAATAAATAGCTCACTGCCACAGACTGGAGAAAACACAGAGCACCAGAACAGCTATGTACACAACCTGGTGGGGAAGTAGCAAAAATAACTTTGCTGCTTACTAAGAAACAGAGACCAGAGTAGGATTGAGAGAGTCTTGTACAGTCAGAGGCAGCTGTGAGAGCAACAAACAATGTTCCTTGAGTGGCTCCCCAATGATAACAGTTGGTGAGTGAAGTTGAATGCCTCATGGGGATCAGTGGGTGGGCAGGATTGCTATTTTGTTTAGAGAATCTTGGTGCTTGAACTCCAACAGCAAAACAGCACTGGGGTCGCTTCACTGCCCAGAGAGAAAGGAGACATAGGCCATCCAGTCACAATACACTGCCAGCAGTTGGACAGCAGACTGGTAGAAGTTCTGTTGAGAAGTAGGGTATAGGATCACCCAAACTTCACTCCCAGGACCACCCAGGGCCACTAAGACTGGCCCTGGCTACAAAGGAATGTATATGTTCCCCTATTCTGTGACTGGAGACACAGGCAGGCAAGTGGCCTTGGCTAGCTGTGGGAAGGGGACACTCCCCTCCACTGCCCAGTGACTGTGGACATAAACAAGAAAATGACCCTAGCCAGTGATTGGACAAGGGCACCCACCCACCTTTCTCCACAATCTATAGCCACAATATGGAATAATCAGCAGAAACAGCTCCTGCGGTAGATCTTACTGCAGACTTGGTGGGCTTGCACAGAGCATTTATTGGCTCTTTCTCAGACACTAAAACATAATTGTACGTACCAGAGGAACTTTATTATTTTTATTATTTTTCTTCTTCCTTGTTTCCTTGATTCATTATCCTTTTTAAATCAGGGTTGTTGTTGTTGTTGTTGTTTAGGTGTTATACCTTTATTCTTGATCTATTTGTCTTCTTTGTTTCTTTCCTCAGCTATCTCTTTTGATTTTATGACATTTTCATGTGCGTGAACAATGTCTCTTGTCTTTTTGGTTCACTTCAATATTCTTTTACTTCCTTCTTTATTCCTTCTCTCCTGCTCACTTCTCCAACTTCCCAAAGATTGGATGTTCATCCTTTATACTACAGCCTTGTATCTACTATATTTCTCTTCATTTATCTGACTGTTTTGTCTCTTATCCTTCTTAAATTTCTCTCCCACAGAGTAATACCACTGTACTAAAGGGAAACTCAGTGCATACAAGTTCCTGGTTTATGTTGGAATTTGTTATACAACAGTAGAGATTGCTCATGTAGTTAAAAATACCAAATGAATAGGGACCAGTTTGTCACTTGCTAGACTGTGTTAGATGCTGTTGATAATATTAATTATACTACTTTAGTCAGGATATTATACCTGTTGGATTCAGTTGTTCTCTCTTGTATGACAACACTGTGATTGTCTAGTATCACAAACATCACCATAGTCCAATAACAAAAGACTCGGTGCTGAGTTAAATAGATACCAACCTCTCATCCTCAATAGATTGGGAAGGTAGGATCTTGGGATAGACACAAATACCAAAAGTCACTTGTACCTAGAAGACATTTCTGAGGATAAGGCGTTTCCTAGAGAAGCCTTGATATTGGTGATAAAGCTATATACCATAAGAAATCTACAAGCCAAAACTCAGAAAACAAAATAAAATGAAAAAATAGAAAATGACAAGACACGTAGAAGCAAACTTCAACCCCAGATGTCCAGCCCACCCAGGACAAGTATCGGGGACAATGAGATACAGGAAATTGGAAGCCATTTACCAGAACTATCTGAAATAATTGCAGCAAAAATAAATAAATAGATAGAAAAGGCTATAGAGAAATATTCTTTCAGTTGAAAAAAGAAATGATAATCAAAATGAAGGACATGCTCAATGAATCTTGAGTAGACACAGATAAAAAATATAGAGGATCCTAGGAAAATGATGCAAACCATTTGTAGCAACATAGGAAAAAATGGAATGCATGAAACTGATTCAAACATATCCAGGAGATTAAAAACTCCATTGAAAGTATACATAATTGTTTGAACCAAGGTGAGGCCAGAATTTCAGATCTAGAAGATAGGATTGCTGGTACTGACCATGAAAAGAAAGGTATCTTAAAAATACCAAGGAAACATGAAAAATTCAATCCAACATTTGCAAGAAGATGCAAGAAGAACAATAAGAGATTTATTCAAGTCAATAAAAAAGTAAAGATGGAGCAAATGCCATAAAAAATCTGTTAGAGATATAATGGTAGAAAACTTCCCAAACATGAAAAAAAGAATGTGACATACAAATGAGTGAGGCATACAGAACTCCAAATATCCATGACCAAAATAAATACACCAAACCATGTAATAATTAAGATTCCAGAAATTCAGCACAACAGAATATACAAAGCTGTTAAAGAAACAAGTCGTCTATAAAGGAAACCCCTTGGAATCACAACAGACTTCTCAATAGAAACCTTTAAGATAAGGAGAGCTTAGAGTGAAATATTTCAATCCCTAAAAGAAAACGAACTCCAACCTAGATTGATGTACTTCACAAGACTATCTTTCAAAGTCAATGGAGAAATGAGATACTTCCATGGAAAAAAACAACTGAAGAAATTCACAAGCAGCAAACCAGCTCTACAAAGTCTTATAAAATGCATTTTAGAAAGAAATAATGAAAACCAAGACTCTAGGAACAACAATAGAAAGAAACCAACAGGCAAAGCAAGCAATTAAACAGAGGGGGAAGACAGAGAACCAACAATTTGAAAATAATATGACAATGATAAGCCAGTACATAGTTATCAGTTATAACCATCAATGTAAATGGTCTCAATTCACCAATCAAAAGACACAGATTGCCAGAATGGAGCAAGAAAGAAGATTCAACAACATGGTGCATACAGGAAACACATTTAACTCAAGAAGAAATTCATAGTCTGAATGGCAAAGGAAGGAAAACAACATTCCATGCAACAAGAACCCAGAAAAAAAAAGGATAACTACTCTATTTTCAGACAATGTGAACTTCAAGCCAAGACTGATGAAAAGAGACAAAGAAGGTCACTATATACTTGTTAAGTGAAAACTACAAGAAAAAAAGATGACAATTACGAAGACATATGCACCAAATATCAGGGCACCCAACTGTATAAAACAAATATCAACAGACATGGGAAATCTAATAAATACTAACAGAATTGTAATGCGGGACCTTAATACTCCACTGCTCAAAATAGACAGATCCAACTAGACAAAAAATCAACATAGAAATAGCAGAACTGAATCAAACTTTGAACAAATGGACTTAGTAGATGTCTACAGAGTGTTCCATCCCAAAACATCAGAAAAGATATTCTTCTCAGCTGCACATGAGATGTTCTCCAAAATAGACCACACACTAGCCCATAGAACTTGCTTAGGTAAATGCAAAGGAATTAAAATTACCCCATATATATTATCTGACCGTAGTGCAATGAAAATGGAAATCAGTCACAAAAGGAACAAAAAAATCCATAACCACATGGAAATAGAATAATACCCTCCTGAATAACCAATGGGTCATAGATGAAATTAAGGAAGAAATTAAAGAGTATCTACAATTAAATGTTAATGTTGTCACAACATAGTGCAACTCATGGGACACAATGAAAACAGCCGTAGGAGAGAAATAGCAGTGAATTCTCACATCAGGAAAACATAACGAGCAAAAATAAACAACCTAATGTTGAACCTCAAGCTTCTAGAAAAGAACATGTCAAACCCAAAGCTAATGTGTGGGAGGAAATGATAAGATCAGAGCAGAAATTAATGCAGTTGAGACTAAGAAAACAAAATGAAGAATCAATGAATCAAAGAGTTGGTTCTTTGAAAGGGTGAATAAATTGATAGCCAACTTTATCAAAACAGGAAAGAAAAGACAAATTCATGCAATTAGGAATGAAATGGGTGAAATCACAATGGATCCTGGGGAAATCCAGAAGACCTCAATACCTACTTTGAGAACCTGTACTCTCAAAAGATGAAAAACACAGAAGAAATTGACAGATTCATATATAATATATATATGAATATATATATTCCAAAGCTAAATCAAGAAGATCTAAAAATTCTAAATAACCCAATATCAGTCAATGTAATTCAAGATATAATTAAAATCTTACCAACAAAGAAAGGCCCAAATCCTAATGGATTCAGTGCTGAATTCTACAAGAAATTTAGAAAAGATATACTCCTCAATGTCTTTAATGAAATTTTTCCTTTTTTGGTACCAGAGATTGAACTCAGGACCTCACACTTGCCAGCCAAGCACCGTGCCACTGAGTTACATCTCCATCCCTCTTTAATGAAATTGAAAAAGAAGTAATAATCCTAAAGTGATTTCTGGAAGCAAGTATTACCCTGATACCAAAACCAGATAAGTGTGCAACCAGTAAAGAGAACTACAGACCAAGCTCTCTAATGAATGTAAATGCAAAAATCCTCAGTAAGATACTGGAAAACAGAATGCAGCAAATCAAGAAGATTATACAACATGATCAAATAAGATTCATCCAAGGGAGGTAGAGATGTTTCAATATACGCAAATCAATAAATGTAACGCACTATATTGATAGAGACAAAGACAAAAATCATATGATCTCTCAATAGATGCAGAAAAAACATTTTACAATATCCTACACCCATTTGGGGTAAAAAAAAATCCTATAGAAAATTGAAATGAGTGGTTTTTATCTCAATCTGATAAAAAACATCTATGACCAACCAACAGCGAACATAAATTATACTGATGGTCAAAAAACTGAAAACTTTTACTCTAAAATCAGGAACAAGACAAGGATGTCCACCATCACTACTCCATTTCAACATAGTTCTGAAAATATTACCAAAGTAATTAGACAAGAGAAAGAAATAAATGGAATAAAGACAGGAAAGTAAGAAGTTAAATTATCATTATTTACAGATGACATGATTTACTACATAAAAGAGACCAAAAACCCCACCAAAAGACTCCTAGATTTAATAACCATTTTCAGTAAAGTAAATGAATATGAAGTCAACACTCAAAATTCAATAGCATTCATGTACACAAACAACAAACTAACTGAGAAAGAAATTAGATAAACAGCACCTTTCACAGTAGCATTGAATAAATGAAACTGAATGGAGAAAATCAAGAAAGTTATACAACATGACCAAGTAGGATTCATTCCAAGAATGAAGGCATAGTTCAACATATGCAAGCCAATAAATGTAATATACCATATCCACAGAGCTAAATTTAAAAAATCATATGATCATCTCAACAGACGCAGAAAAAACATTTGACAAAGTCGAAAATAGAATCATAGTAAAACTGTACAGAAAATTGTAACAAATGGAATTTATCTCAATCTGATGAAAGTCATCTATGACAACCAAGAGCCAACACTGTACTAACTTGACAAAAACTGAAAGCTTTCAATCCAAAATCATTAACAAGACAAGGATGTCGACTATCACCATTCTTTTTCAATATAGTACTGGAAATATTAGCCAGAGCAATTATACAAGAGAGGTAAATGAAAGGAATAAAGATAGGAATGGAAGAAGTTAAATTATCTTTATTTGCAGATGACCTAATACTCTACATAGAAGACCAAAAAAATTCTACCAAAATACTTCTAGATTTAATAACCAAAATTAGTGCAATAGCTGGATACAAAGTGAACACTCAAAAATCAATAGCATTCCTGTACATGTTTAATTTAGGGAGAAATTAAGGAAACAACACCATTCACAATAGCATTGAAAAAATAACAAAATACTTAGGATTAATCTCACAAATGAAGTAAAAGATCTTTACACTGAAAATTAGAGTACTGTGAAAAAGTTGATCAAAAAGGATATCAGAAAATTGAAAGATATTCCTTGCTCATGAGGATGAAGAATCAACATAGTGAAAATGGCCATATTCCCAAAATTATTACACAGATTAAATGCAATCCCAATCAAAATACCATTAGCATACTTCACTGAACCAGCAAAAACACTCCTAAAATTCATTTGGAACCAACAGAGACTTAGAATAGCAAAAGCAATTCTGGGCAACAAAGGCAAGGCAGGGGGGATTACAATCCCTAACTTGAAATTATACTACAGAGCTACTGTGATGTTGAACATTATTTCATACATTTATTTGCCATTTGTCCTTAATCTGTGAAGTATCTTTTCATCTCAGATGCTCATTTTTTGATTTGGTCCTTAAATTGGCAAGTATGACTTTTTTCAGTTCTTTGTATGTTCTAGATATTAGTCTTTTGTCTAAGAAGCAACTGACTAAAAATTTTTCCCATTATGTGGGTTTTATCTTCACTCTGTTGGTAATATCTTTTGCTGTACAAAAGCTTTTTAATAAGATGTGATCACAGTTTTTGATTGTTTGTATTATTTCCCTTGAAGTCTGGGTTTTGTTCATGAAGTCTTTGCCTACTTCTACATTCTCAAGAGTTCTACCTATTCTCTTTTCCATCAGATTTCATGTTTCTGTTTTAACATTTAGACCTTTGATCCATTTTGATTTTAGTTTTGTGCATGGTGAGAGACGTGGGTCTAGTTTTAGTCTTCAGGATGTAGAAATCCAGTTTCCAACACCACTTATTAAGGAGGCTCTTTCTTCCAGTGTTTGAGCCTTTGTCAAAGATAAGATGGCTGAGTGTGTTTGAGGTTGTTGCTGCATCTTCTCGTCTATTCCATTGATTCTCAGGTCAGTTTTTTTGCCGGTACCAATGAAGGAATCAGTGGGAAGATACCAAGAATTGTAATAGCTGGGTCAAGTGGAAGCTCGAGTTTTAGTTGCTTGAGGAATCTCCATAGTGATTTCCACAATGGTTGTACCAATCTACACTCCGAACGGTAGTGGAGAAGGGTTCCTTTTATCTCACAGCCCCACCAGTATTTGTTAATTGTCAATTTCTTGATGATACCCATGCTTTCTGGAGTAAGATGGAATCTCCACATTGTTTTAATTTGCATCTCTAGAATGACGAGTGACGTTGACTATTTTTTAATATATTTATAAGCTCTTTGTGCTTCTTCATCTGAAAAGTGTCAGAGGCTCATTTTTGTATTGGGTCTTTAATTTTGGGGGTTTAAGTTTTTTGAGTTATTTTATATATTCTATATATTAGTTCTTATCTTCCCAGAGATTTAGTGTTTCTCTTTTTATATCTTAATCTTTGATTCATTTAGATATATTCCTAGTAGAGGCTGATAGATACAGATGTAGATTCAGTCTTCTGTGCACATATAATCAGATTCCCTATATCATTTGGTAAAGAGGCTATGTTTTCTTCAACATATATTATTGGTCGAAAATCACATGTTTGAATATTCCTGGAGTTGCTTCTACATACTCTATTATATGCCACTGGTTAACAGGTTAGGTTTTATGTCAATATCCTGCTGTTTTCATTACTGTAGCTATTAAATATAACTTGCCAGGATTATAATGCTTCCCACTTTATTTTTGTTGCTCAGGATTTCTCTGACTATTGTGGCTCTCTTCTGGTTCAATAAATATTTTAAACTATGTTTTTAGATCAGATAAAAAATTTTGATTGCAGTTGTACTAAAACTACATATCATTTTTTGGGAACATGGCTACTTTGATAGTATTTGTTCTGTATATACAAGAACAAGATATTTTCCATTTTCTAATGTCCTATTCAATCTCTTCTTTCAGAGTATTACAATTTTCATTACAGATGTCTTTTCCTTCATTGGTTAAGTTGTAGGTATTAAGGTCTTTGTAATTTTTTTTTTTTTGGGGGTACCAGGGACTGAACTTAGGTCCTTGAACTTGCGCAGCAGGCGGCGAAACCACTGAGCTAAATCCCCGGCCCTCTTTGTAATTATTTTGAATGAAAATTTTTTTCTGTTTTCCTTCTCTGTGGGTTTATTTTTCACATATAGAAACACTAATGATTTTTGTGTGTTCATTGTGTATTCTCTGGCTTTGCTGAATTTATTAATTTTAAGAGTCTTCTGAAGATTTTTTTTTCTTTGAAAATTATTATGTGTAAGTATAGTCTTCTTGTTTTCTGACTTAAATTCATTCATTTCTTTCTGTTGCCTGAAGTTCTAACTAATTTTTTTAGTACTACATTGTGCATGAATCATAAGAGTGGACACCATTTTCTTGTTCCTGATTTTATAGGAATGATTTCATTTTTTTCATTCAGTTTGATATTGTCAGTGGTTTTACCATAAATGACTTTTATTAGTTTAAATAAGGGTCACTTTTAATTATTGGTATCAGTATATTTATTATGAATGGATGTTGGATTTTGTTATAAACTTTCTCTGCATCTGTTAAGAAGATGATATTATGGGTACTCCTAGGCCTTTATGTGATGTATAAAGTTTGTTGATTTACATATGTTTAAGCATACTTCATCCTTGAGATGAACTAAACAAAGTCACAATGCATGGTCTTGTAAATATTATTTTGTATTCTGTTTACAAATATCTTCTGGAGGATTTTAGCATATAAATTCATTAAGAAAAACTGGCCTGTACATTCTTTTTGTGGTCCTTTTTTGTTTTAGTAGCACTGTAATGCTAGCTTCAAGATATGAATTTGGCTGTGTTTTCTTTTAGAGCACGAAAACCTTCACTCCAATCTCTCCTGACCTTAAAGATTTGTATTGAGAAATCTATTGTTATCTGCTGATGGACTTTGCTTTAGAAATTATTTGATTTTCTCTAACAGCTGTTAACATCTTTCTTTTGTACTGATCTCTAGGATTTTTTTCAATGATATGCCTTGGAAAAGTTTCTTTCTTTTTTGTATTTTTGTAGTAGTACATATTTGCAATACATGAAGTTTATATTAACCTCGGGGAATGGGTGTATGTATGTAATACAGTTTGTTTCTTTTTATTTGATTCTCTTCACCCACTCATGCACCTCTCACCTTCTGCCTCTCAATCCCCTTTCCCCATTTTCATTTATGTCGTTATTGCCATTATTAGCCCTTGTTCATGCCATGTAATGATTACATATTAAGATCACTAGGTTTTGGTATATGACACACTTTATTTCTGTGCATTTCCTCTTACTCTCATCCTCACCCTTCATGCTTGATCTCCTAAAACCCTTAGTATTTGCAAGAGGTGTATCCCCTTGTTTCCTTTATTCATACATTATTATACTCTTTTTTGCCTTTTACCTTATTCAAATAAGAAAGTACCATATGATATTTTAGCCTGTGTATCTGATTTATTTCACTCAGTATTATGTATTCCAGATGCAACCATTTTCCTACAAATGTCTCAAGTTTATCCTTCTTTATAGCTGAGTAGTGTTGTGTTGTGTAGAGCTGCAACATTTTCTTTATCTGTTTATCTGTTGATAGGTATAGTGGTTGCTTCCAGGGTTTAGTTATTATGAATTATGTAGCCTTAAACATTGGTAAGCATGTATTGCTCTAGTATAATGTGTTTAGCTCTTTGGGAAAGATAGTCAGAAGGTGAGTGGATGAGTAATATGGAATTTCTAATTTTAATTCTTTCAGAAATCTTCTGAATCATTTCCATAATGGTTGTATTGGTTTACATTACTACCAACAATTTAGAAGTGTTCCTTTTTCATTGCAGCCATTCTAGAATTTTTATTCTTTGAGTTCTTGATGATTGCTATTCTTCCTGGAGTACAATAATATCATAATATTGTTTTTATTTGCATTTCTATAATGACAGTAGGTGTTGAACATGTTTTTATATTTTCATATTTGTTGACCATTTGCCCTTCTGATAAATGTCTGTTTATTTCACTTAGCCATTTCTTGTTTGATATTTTATTTTAGGTGGTCTAAGATTTGAATACTTTATACATTCTACTTATTAGTCCTTTGAGAAATAGCTGGCAAAAATTTTCCTCATTATATAGGTTGTCTCTTAACTCTACTAATTCCCTTGAAAAGTAGCTTTTAATTGGATGCAATCCTATTTGTTGATTCTTGCTGTTATTTTTTGTGCAATTGGTGTTCTGTTTAAAAATCCATTAATTATCTATGACTTCAAATATTTTACCTATTGTCTTCCAGTAATTTCACTGTTACTGTTTTAATTCTTAAATATTTTATCTACTTTGATTTTTTTTAGTACATGTTGAGAGATGTAGGTCCTGGTTCAATCTTCTGCAAACAGATACCCAGTTTTCCCAGCACCATGTGTTGAATAGGCTATCTTTCCTCCAAAGTATGTTTTTCCTCCTTTTTCAAATAGTAAATAGGTGAATATGTCTGAGTATCATTCTGCTTCATTGATCCAGGAGACTGTTTTTTTCAAGTATTATGCCATATTATAACTGTTATTTTGTAGTACAGCTTGAAGTTAGGTATTCTGATGCCTCCTAGTTTGCTCTTGTTGTCCAAGATTGCTTTTGTTATTCTGGGTTTCTTCTGCTTCTATGTGAATTTTAGGGTCATTTCTCTAGTTCTGTGAAGTATGCCGCTGGTCATTTAATTTGAATTCCAGTGAATTTTTGTAACAGTTTTGGGATTATTTGGCATTTTGACAATTTTTGTTCATCCCATTCAGAAGCAGGGGACATTTTCCCATTTTCTTATATCCTTTTTGGTCTTCTTTTTCAGAATACTGCAATTTTTTACAGAAGTCTTTCACTTCCTTGGTTAGTTTAATTACTATGTATTTATTTTCTCTCACTAATATTGTGAATTGTATTGTTTTCATAATTTCTTTTTCATTGAGCTCATTACAAGTGTAAAGATATGCTATGGAGTTTGTTGATTTTGTGTCCTGCTACATTGCTGAAGGTGGTCATTACTGTAATTCTAAGAGTTTCTGGTGGAGTTCTTTGGATTTTCCATGAAAATTATCAAGTATCTGTGAGTAATAATAATTTGAGTTCTTCCTTTCCAATATGTATCTTTCTTATTTCTTTTGGTTGCCTTATTACTCTGGGTAAAATTTCGAGTCCAAAGTTGAATAAAATTGTTGATAGTGGGCATCCTTGTCTTGTTCCTTATTTTGGAGTGAATGCTTTCAGTTTTTCCAATTTTACACTATGTTAGAATTTTTTCTGTCATAAATAGGTTTTATCAAAGTCAGAAATGGTCCTTTCATAAGTGTTTTCTTCACAAATCTTATCATGAAGGTGTGTAGGATTTTGTCAAAAGCTTTTTTGCAAAAGCTTTTCCTATCAATATTATCAATATTATCATGTGATTGTTTCTGTTTATATGGTGAATTATGTTTATTTATTTGCATATGTTGAGTCATCCTTGCAACTCTGAGATAAAAATTACTTGGTATTGATGTATGATGTATTATGATGTATGATGTATGTATGATGTATTAAGGATTGGTTGCATTCTATTGGCTAGTATATTATTAAGTATTCTTGTACCTATGTTAATTAAAGAGATTCACCTGTTTATTTATATCTCTTTTTGGATTTGAGATCAGAGTAATTCTGGCTTCCATCAATGAGTTTGTTAACCATTTCATTCTTTTCAATATCGTTTAAAAGTTTAATGAGTATTTGTAATGTAACATTCTTAAAGGTTTTATAGAATTCAGCAGTGCATTCATCAAACCCTGGGCTTCTTTTAGTTGGTAGGTGTTTTAAAATTTTTGTCTTCATTTCATTGCTTATTATTAGGTTTTGCAGCATTTTTGTGTCCTTTTGGGTTAGCGTTGGTAATTTGTATGAGCCCTGGAATCTGATTATATCTTTAAGACTTTCCAGTTTATTAGAATACAATTTTTCATGGCTTTTACTAATTATCTCATGGATTTCTATGGCTTCTCTTGTAATGTCACTTTTTTATTTCTAAATGCACTGACGTGAATTTTTTCTCTTTCTCCTGGGGAGTTTGGCTGTATATCTAATTTGTTTATTCTTTCAAAGAACAATTTCATTGATTCATTAATCTTTGTAGTTTTTTTAGCCTAAATTTCAATGATTTCTGCTCTAATCTTTGTGATTTCCCTTCATAGTTTTGGTTTGAGAGCGGATTATTGCTGTTTTTCAAATATCTTAAGGTTTCTGACTGAGTGCACAGTTTCACGCCACTTGTATCGTACTGCCAATTCCACCATTACACCCAGGGAGCAGGACAGCAAGAATTCCTAACCCAAGAACTTGTTGTGTATCTGACTCTGCAAAAATCCCTGCAACTCATTGGAAAGAAGTCCTGAGTGTGAGTTAGCTTCAATATTGCTGTGGAAGATTAAGAAGAGTTTTTGGGGTGTGAGCACTCAGGCTCTCTGGCAAAGAAGCTACAGGTGAATTACATATACACTGCCTCTTTGGAATATTTAAACCATGCTACTATTGAAAATATTATAGGTTTGAGTTTTTATTTCCTGATTTATTTAATAGTGTGGGATTTTGTTGTTATTTATGGATTTTTCATTTATTATGTTTTTATATTTGCCTATTTTTTCCTCCTTTGGCCCTGACTTTAGTAGGCATCTAGGTTCTCTAACTCATTTCAGCTCCCAATCTAGCTTCTTCACCTCAAGCCCCCAAAGCAATACTATTACTATAATTCCTTATTTTTTTCCAAGTACATATACCCCTCATCCAAGATTTTAATTTTCCACACTTATCTCTCCCATAGTCACTCCTTTTTCCTCTAGTGTAAACTCTTGATCCTCTGCATCCTAAACCTTTGACTTTCCCATATCTTCCCTACCCTATTGTGCTCTCTCTCTATCAGCAGGTTCTGTCAACCACATAACCTCTCTCAGTCAAAAAGTAAACCTTCTTCCTCCTGTATCTTACACTTGCCCCCAGAAACATCCTCTGAAAACTATCCATTCTAACCCTTCAACTCAACTCAAAGTACTCCAATAAAATCAGACTCTACATCAAACTTTTCTTCTCATCTGTCATTATCCCCATCTACAGACCATCCCCTTAGTGTCTTATATTCCTGATTCAATAGCCTTCTACTTTTCTCCCTCCATTTCATCTACCTCATTGCAGAATAATCATAAATAATATGGTATCATAGTGTACATATAAAGTAGATAAAGGGGGGGAAGTGTAACTGCAAGGATTATCATATAGAAATGTTGCATAATTAAATCTGTTGATTCTGTTATAACCAGAAGTAATTCTTACAGCAAAACATAGAGACAGAGTCCAAAATACTTAAAGTAAATAATGAAAGGAGTAAATATTTGTACTAGACATATAAAGCTGAAGATTAATCACAGAGAGGCAGCATCCTATTAAAAATTTCTGTGTAAACCACATATTCTTTTCATTTTACTAGTTCTCAACCTGCAGTACCTCCCAAAATGAGGCGGAAAAACAGGAATATATATATATATATAAAGTTCACCCAACTCTCCCAAGGAAAAGGAAGGTGTCACAAAGGAAGAAGAAAAGAAGTACTGGATAGTAGAACTCTATGAAGTTTGTAGAAGGCATAAAGATAATAGATGAATTCAAAGAGAAAATGAACAAAAAGCTCACAGCAACTCCACTCAATAAGTCCACAGTGAATTTTTGGGAAATATATAAAGAACTGTATAGCTAACCAAGATATTTCAAAATTTGAATGACAGATTCAACAAGAATGTGGAATCCTCAAAAGGATTTTAAATAGAAAAACATGAAATAAAATAACAGTATAGAATTCATACATAGCAGAAATAACCAATGTGAAGACAAACTGTTTGATATTGAGGACAAAATATTGAAATATTATGAAGAGCTCAAAGAAGCCAAAAAGAAAATAAGATAAGAGAAGACTCTCTAGAAGCTACTAGTTGACAACAAAAAGACAAATCTAAAGGCAATTGGAATTAGAGAAAAACTACAGGATAGCACAGATGAATTCACTAACATGATTAAAGAAATCATGGAAGGGAATGGAATTAATATGAGAAAATTTAAAAAATGGAGAAGAAGTCTTTGTAAATAGGGAGGGGTTGAGGGGTTGAAGGGGAGGGGAAGGTAATGGGGAAAGAAGTAAGAAGCAAGATAGATTATGTAACGGTACAAATTTCCAATGATGAATGTCATTATATTGTATGCCTAAAATGTACCAATAAAATTAATTAAAAAAAAAATCATAGTAAATTTTCAAAATATGAGATAGTTTAAAATAAAAGTAAGTGACAATTATAAAACACCAAGCAATTATGATGAAAGGAGAAGCTCACTAAAGCATATCCTTATTAAATTTCCAGACATGCAGCAAATAAACCCAGAATTTTAAGACACCCAGCGAAAAACTAAAAAGTCATATATAAATGTAAACCCATAAAAATTGCAGCAGACTTCTCAGGATAAATACTGAAGGCCAGAAGAACTTGGAATGAATTATTTCAGCCCTAAGAGAAAATATCTTACAAACCATATCAACTTAGCCAACAAAACTATCCTTGATGGAGAAATAAGATTTTTTTTTCCCATGAAACACACCAATTCAAAAGATATACGAGCATTAAACCAGCTTTGGAGAAAATATTTAAGGATATTCTTGACAGAAATCATAAAGCAGACACAGCTAAAAACACGGAGGAAACTAGCGAGGTCAATGGATAAACAACAAAATCATCAGAAAAAAAACCAAAGGAGTCAATGACAGATAAAGAAGATAATGATACTAAATAACCAACACATCTCAATAATATGAATGGTTTTACCTCTATAATTAAAAGACACAGATTGCCAGACTGGATCAAAAAACAAAAGGAATCAAACAGTCTTTTGCATTCAAGAAATTCAGCTAATTGAAAAAGTTATTCATAGATTACAAATTAATGAATGGAAAATATATCATACACCTGGACCCTGAAAACAAGTAGAGCTAACAATTCTAATAGGAGAAATGGTAACTTTCAAGCTAAAACTGATTTTAAAAAGGCAAAGAAATTCACTACATGCTAATTGAGAGAACAAGCCAACAAGAAGATATAATATTGATAAGCATATATGCACCAAACACTGGAGAACCTACTTCATAAAGTAAAAATTACTAAAATCAAAAGATCAAATAAACACTTCCACAATCAAAGTAGGAGATTTTTTTTTTAAACCAAAGGAGATTTTTCCAAAGCGTTTTTTTTTTTGGTACTGAGGATCGAACTTGGGTCCTTGCGCTTGCTCAGCAGGCGACTAAACCACTGAGCTAAATCCCCAGCCCAAAGTAGGAGATTTTTAACACCTAGATTCCACAAAGAGATAGATCAACTAAACAAAAAAATCATTGAAGAAATATCAGAGCTGAACCACATGCACCCTTGAAATATGTACTTAACAAATATAGAGTGTTCAACCCCTATACAACAGAGTATACATACTTTTCAGGAGCACGAGGCACTTTTTAAAAAATAGATCACATATTAATCCACAAAAGAGGCTTAAATAACTATAAAATAATTTTTTGCTTAAATTCTTTTATTGGTACATTTTAAGTATGCAACATGTTTACATTTATCATTGGGTGCTTGTACCTGTACAGGATGTATATTGATTCTTATTTTTTCCCCATTACCTGTGCACCCTTCACCCCCACCACTCTTCCCTATTTACATAGATTTTGTTTCCATTCTTTTCTCTTTTCATAATTTTTCCTTTCCCTTCTTTCCATTCCCCTACCCTCCCACTTCCCCTCCCTTTGGAACCTTTTCTTCCTATTTCAAATTATCAATTACTCATTTTAATCATTTTAATCCTGATTTACACTTTCAGTTTCTCACACTAGAGAAACTATTTGGTATTTACACATGTGTGTCCTATTTATTTCACTTAAGAGGATGGCCTCAATATGCATCCATTCATCTATAAATATCTCTAGTTTCTCATTCTTTATGGGTGAGTAGTACTCCATTTTATAAAAAAAAACACATTTTCTTTATCCAGTTTCCAGTTGATGGGCATTTGGGCTGTTTCCAAGCTTTAGCTACTACAAACTGTGCCACTATAAACATGGGTGCACATGTATCGCTGTGGCTTTAATTCTTTTGGGAAGATACCCAGGGGAATACCTGGGTCAAATGGAACCTCTAGCCCTAGTTCTTTGAGATATCTCCATACTGATTTTCACAGTGGTTGTACCAGTCTGCACTTGCATCAACCATGGAGAAGGGTTCCTTTCTCCCCACATCCCGGACAGTGTTTGTTATTGGTTGATTTCTTGATAGCAGCCCTTCTTTCTGGGGTGAGGTGGAATCTCAGTGTTGTTTTCATTTGCATCTCTCCAATGACCAGTGCTGTTGAACATTTTTTCATATGCTTATTTGCTACTTTTACTTCTTTGTCTGAGAAATGTCTGTTCATTTCAGTTGCCCATTCTTGAATTGGGTCTTTGAATTTGGGGGGTCTGATTTTTTTCAGTTCTTTATATATTCTAGATATAGTAGTCCTTTGTCTGAGGTACAGCTGCTAAAATTTTTTTCCCACATTGTAGGTTGTCTGTTAGCTCTGTTGGTGGTTTCTCTTGCAGTGCAGAAGCTTTTTAATATGATGAGATCCCAGTTGTTGATTCTTTGTGCTAGTTCCCGTGCTACTGATGTTTTGTTCATAAAGTCTTTTTCGATGCCAATGTCTTCAAGAATTCTACGTAACTTATCTTCCAGCAAGTTTAGTGTTTCTGTCTTAATATTTATGTCTTTAATCCACTTCAATCTTAGTTTAGTCTGTGGTGATAGGTATGGGTCTAGTTTTAATCTTTGGCAGGTTGGAATCCAGTTTTTCTTTCCTCCAGTGAGGGTGGTTGGCTCCTTTGTCAAAGATGAGGTGGCTGAGTATGTCTGGAGTTGTTTCTGCATCTTCTAATCTATTCCACTGATCCTTGGGTCTGTTTCTTTGCCAGTACCATGCTGGGTTTTTTTCACAGTAGCTTTGTAGTATAGTTTCAAGTTGGGGATTGTGATAGCCCCAGCCGTGTCTCTGTTGCCTAGAATTGCTTTTGCTATTCTACATCTCTTCTGGTTCCAAATGAATTTTTGGATTGTCATTAAGGCTATCTACGAAAAACCAAGAGCCAACATCATACTACATGGTCAAAAATTGAAAACTTTCACACTAAAATCAGGAACAAGACAAGGATGCCCACTATCACCACTCCTGTTCAATATAGTTCTGGAAACATTAGCCACAGCAATTAGAAAAGAGAAAGAAATAAAAGGAATAATGATAGGAAAGGAAGAAGTTAAACTGTCATTATTTGCTGATGATATGATTCTGTACATAGAAGACCTGAAAAACTCCACCAAAAAACTTCTAGACTTAATTTACAGATTCAGTAGAGTAGCTGGATACAAGGTCAACTCTCAAAAAACAATAGCCTTCTTGTACACAAATAACAGACTCACTGAGAGAGAAATTAGGGAAACAATTCCTTTCACAAGGGCAACCAAAAAAATGAAATATCTGGGAATCAATCTTAAAAAAGGAAGCAAAAGACCTCTACAGTGAAAACTACAGCACTCTGAAAAAAGAGATTGAAGAGAATATAAGAAAATGGAAAGACATTCCTTGTTCCTGGGCCAGAAGAACCAATATAGTGAAAACGGCCATACTTCCAAAACTGCTATATAGGTTTAATGCAATGCCGATTGAAATTCCAACAATATATTTCACAGAACTAGAAAAAACAACATAAAATAATTGAAATTTGTCCATGTATAATATCAGAACACTGTGTAATGAAAATAGAAATCAATTACACAAGAAATTTTTGAAAATGCAAAAGCTTTTGATAAATTAAAGCAACATACTTCTAAACAACCAATGGGTCAGAGAGGAAAACAAAGAAGAAATTTATAAATTTCTGAAAGGTAATGAAAATAACTGTACAAGTCAACAGAACCTTTGCGTCACTATCAAAGCAGCTGTAAGAGGAAAATGTATTCCAATCAATGCTCACATTAGGAAAACAGAACAAGCCCAAATACATAACCTTATGAGAAATCTTAAGATACTTGAGAAACAACAACAAACCAACCCCAAAACCAAAATTAAGGAAGAAAGTTGTAAAGATGAGAGCAAAAATTAATGAAATTGAGACAAAATGAACTAAAAGAAATCAATTAATTGAAGAGCTGGTTCACTGAAAAAATAAATAAAATAGATGAGCCCTTATCCAGACTCACCAAGAGAGAGAAAAGACTCACATCAGTGCAATTAGAAAGGAGAAAAATGAAATAATAACAAACACTGTAGAAATCCAGAAAACAGTAACTACTTCAAAAATTATTTTCCAACAAATTAGAAAATTTTGAAGAAATGGACTGATTCCTAGAATCGTACAAATTACACAAAACTCACCTCAAGAGACACAAATATGGTTAACAACCCAATCACAAGCAATGAAATTGACACAATAATAAAGAATCTACCAAATTAAAAAGCCCAGGACCTGCTGAATTCTATAAAACCTTGAAGAAGTTTATATCATTAATACTGCTCAAGCTCTTCAAAGAAATTGAAAGCCATGAAGAGCTCCCAAACTTATTTATCAAAGCCAGTATCACTCTGATCCCCTAAGCAGATAAAGACCCAACTGAAAAAGAGTAATATAGGCCAATCTCCTTAATAAATAGAGATCCAAAAATACTCAACATGTTTTCCTTCTTTTCTCATTTTTTTTTATTTTCCCTTCCTTCTTTTCTCCCTCTATCCTCCTTAATTCCCCCTTCACATTTGAACATTTTCTTCCTATTTCATGGTATCTAGTATAAATTTTAGTCTTCATTTACACTTTTCGTTTCTCACACCAGAGAAACAATGTGATATTTACACACATGTATTTAATTTATTTTACTTAATACATCCATTTGCCTAGAAATGTCTCAAGCCTATCCTCTTTTATGGCTGAGTAGTGCTCCATTGTATAAAAAAAAAATCTTCTTTACCCATTCATTGGTTGATGTTTATTTGGACTGCTTCCAAGATTTAGCTTTTACAAATTTTGCTGCTATAAACATGGGTGTGCATATATCACTGTGGTATGATGTTTTTAATTCTTTTGGAAGATACCAAGAAGGAGAATAGCTGAGTCAAATGGAACATTTTTAATTTTTTGAGGAATCGTCACACTGATTTACACAGTGGTTGCACCAGTGTACACTTCCCACCAACAGTAGAGAAGGGTTCCTTTTTTCCCTATAGCCCCACCAGAATTTGTTATTGTTGCAATTCTTAATAATTGCTATTCTTTCTGGAGTGAGATACAAAGCTTTTGTAAATAAGGATAGGAAGAGGGGTTGAAAGGAAGGTAGGGGCAGGGAGATGGGAAGAAAAAGAGGAATTAAGATAGATCATGTACAGGTACAAATTCCATATGATGAATATGATCATTATGTATATCTAAAAATGTACCATTAAACTTAATAAAACATCATCAACATGATATTAGCAAATAGAATGCAGCACATTATCAAAAAGTTTGTCCATCATGATCAAGTAGGTTTCATCCCAGAGATTTAAGTGTGGTTCAACATATGTAAGTCAATAAATGTAATACATCATATGAACAGGAGTAAGGACAAACAACATGATCATATAAATAGATGCATAAAAGGCTTTCAACAAAATCCAGCACCCCTTCACGATAAAAAACTCTGAAGTAAACAGGTATAGAACTGAATATGTTAAAGATTATTTATGCCCAAACTATAGCCAGGAGCATACTAAATGGAAAAAAATAAACCATTCCCCTTAAATCAGGAACAAGACTAGAATGTCCATTATTATCTCTTCTATTCAACACAGTACTTGAAATATTAGCCAGGATTAATATTTAATTGTTCTTTTATGAGCAGCAGTTTTTATTTCATGAAGAGAGGTGCTCCAGTATTCACTGTATAAATATTTATAATCACTTTCTCTTTTTGTTGGATTGTTTCCTTCACTGGCATGCAGTGACCTTCTTTGTCTTCTGAAGTTTACACTACATGAGATTAAAATTGCTGCTCTTGATTGTTTTCAGTGTCCTGGTGTTTTCCATACTTTGAATTTTTTGTCTATGAATATCTTTTTGGACTAGATGAGTTTCTTCAATGCATCAAACTGGTGGATTCTGTCTTTTGATCCAATCTGCCAATTTGCATCTTTTAATTGGAGAATTGTGGCCATTGATATTGAGAAATATTAATGAGATCTATTTATTAATTACCATCATTGCACTCATTCTGTATTTCTGACTCCATTTTTTTTCCTATTATTTTTGTTGTGTTTATCTATTGTTCTTCATGGAGTTTTCATTCCATCAGGGTTTGTCTTAGTTAATTTTCCCTCGTTGCTGAGACAAAATACCTGATAACCAGTTAAGGAGGTAAAGGTTTATTTAGCTCTCAGTTTTTTAGAAGGTTCAGTCCATAATTAGCTGGCTCCAAGGCAAGGTACCACATAGCCGAGGGGCAAGAGTTCATGGCAGCGGAAGATAGCAAAAAGCAGCAAGGGAATGTTAAGTGTCTTTCTGCCCCTTTTATCTTATCCAAGCTATTGGGATTGGGGCAGTCTCAAATCAATCAGTCGATTGATTTAGTAATTACACACCGTAAATCCCAGTGTCACACTCTCTAGATTCAGTCACCTCTGAAAAAGCCTTATGACTGCATGAGGCTTTGGGGGAACATCTTTACATAAATCATAACATTCCACCCCTGGCTTCCCAAAGACTCATGCACATCCCTTTATGCAAAAGGCACTTAGTCCATCTCTAAAGTTACATAAGTCCTAACAGTTTCGGCATTTCTGAAAATTCCAAGTCCAGAGTTTCCTCTGAGATTTATGGCAAATTCTTAGTGGTAAGCCTTTGTACAAATGAAAAGAAAGTTAAACACTTTCAAAATTCAATGACAAGACAGACACATTCACTCCAAAAGTTACAAATAGGGGGATACAAAGGAATAGGACCAAAGCAAGACCAAAATCCTGCAGGGCAAATATTGAATCCCACAGTTCTAATTCCAGCATCCCTGGCAATCTGTGGCAAGTTGTGAACTCCAAATGTCTTAGGTGGCTCTACTCCTATGGAACTGCAGATGGTTGTAGCTCCCATGATTTCTTTCTTTGGACAGCTTAGCCCACTCCTTACAGATTTCCTTGCAAGGTGTTTCTTGCATAGATTATCCATGTTCCTGGCCTCTTCAGTCTCCGGATTCTCCACTGCACCTTTGGTTTCACACTCATGGCTTCACCATTTCTCTCTCAGCAGCACTGAGCCTGGCCTCCCAGGCCTTCTTCTGAAATTTAGGTGAAAGCCTTCCTGACCCCACAACTCTTGAATTCTGCATGTTCTTAATACCAGTGCACATGGATGATGCCAAGGTCTGCTGCCATCTGGAGCAGTAACCAGCCTTCTTTTTCTCTTGCTGTAAGAGTTGAGTGTCTATGAAGTAAATACCAAGGAACAACTTCCCTAGGCCACCACCATTCTGGAATATGGTGCTCAGGGTCTCTCTTCTCAAAGCAGTCTTTCACTTTTGCAATTTTGAGGATGCAAAGGGTAGTGTCCTGCGGCTTTTTGTGATGCATTTAGGCCATCTTTTCTATTCTCCTGTTCCTTCTCAGCAATCAAGATCTTCTGTGGTCTACATTTTAGGCCACAGCTTTACTGAAGCTTCATTTCTGGCCAAACTCGAAATGTTTGAAATCATTCTGCTGGGCTCTTTTTCTTGATTCTCAACATGAATCTGGCTGAACACCCCCAACAGTAGCCATGCCACCACTTCAACATTAGATTGCCTTGTAATTTCTTCTGCCAGATTAAATAATCCACCACTCTTAATCTCAGGCTCAGGCAAAGTCTCTGGACAGGAGCAAACTGCAGGCAAACTTTAGGCCAAGGCATAACACACACCATCTGGAGTCCAGCAGCCAATGCAGTCCTTCTCCCCAACAGAAACCTCTTAAGCCTGGTCTTTTCTGGCTTTCTGTTCTTCTGAGCCCTGACCAAAATCTCCCATATAGCATAGCCTACTCTTTCAGCTGACATCTCTGAATCTTTCCCAACTCTTCCCCTTCCCACAAACCAGTTCCAAAGACTTGAGCCACATGGCCAGGTAATGTCACAACAATGATCTCATTTCTCTGATATCAAATTCTGTTATTTACTTTTCCCTCATTGCTGAGACAAAATACTTGACACCAAGAGTTAAAGGGAAAAGAGTTTATTTCACTCACTGTTTGTAGAGGTTTCAGTCCATTACTGGCTCGCTCTAAGGAAAAGTGGCACATGGAAAAGGGGCATCACAAAGAAGAAACATTTTACAGTATAGTACATTGCCAGCCAGATGATAGCAAAAGCAATAAGTGAACATTAACAGCATCTTTCTGCCCCTTTTATTTCATCCAGACTACCGGGATTATGGTAATGACAAACCAATCATTGAACTGATTTATTAATCACACAGAGTTTACCCCAGTATCGCACACTCAAGATTCAGCCATGACTGCAAAAGTCCTATGCCTGTATTAGGCTTTGGGTGGACATCTAGACACAAACCATAACAAGGTTTTTAATTGTATCGGTTTTGTTGTTTCTATACATAATCTTTTTGAATATTTTCTATAGTGCTGGTTTAATATTCATCTATCTCTTGAGTTGTTCTTTTCCAAGTAATGTTCTTATTTCTCCACAAATTTTGAACCAAAGTTTTGCTGGGTATGTTGATATAGGTTATAAATTGTTTGCATTTAGGGCTTGATATACCTCACTCCAAGTTATTCTGGACTTGAGGTTTTATGTTGAGAAGTCTGCTCTAATTCTAGTAGGTTTGCCTTTATATGTGAGTATTTATATTTCTCTAGCTGCTTTTAAAATTCTGGGTTTTTTTTTCCTTTTTTGTTGTTCAACATCTGAGAATTTAATATGTCTTATTGAGTTTTTTTTTCATCATGGTTTTTTGGTATTCTGGAAGCCTCACTTTATATTGAACGCTTTCCCACATTTTGGAAATTTTCTATTATGATTTCTAGCAGCATATTAATAATTCTATCTTTGTTATTTCCTAACATTTCTGTAATTCCAATTAGGGTTATGTTGATTTTTGTGTCATCTAGTAGCTGCTGGATAATTTTCTTCTTTTTTCTTATTTTTTGGGGGACACACTGAGTACTTCATCATAGTTTTAAATTTTGTCCTTAATTTCAGACACTGTCTTCACACTCATCTTTTCTGGAATTTATGATTTCTATAGTTTTTTACTTTAGCTATTGATGTCAGATAAGTATTAATAGAATCTATATCTTTGTTGAATTTGTTACTCATATTTTGAATCCCTTTGGTCAACTCTTTCACTTTTTTATTGATTTACTCAAAATCCATGTTTGGCATTTTGAGTAATAATTCCATAAACTTTTGGTCATTTCCTCTTTGAACTTGCCAGGTTTCTTCATCTCTTCAATAAATGTTTCATAGGACACTGCTACTTGTTTATTTGCTTTCCTACATATTTGTGTCCCTTGATCTGCCTTAAGAGAGTTGGGAGACCATGAAGGTCTTATGTTACCTTACTTTCCCATGATATATATATATATATATATATATATATATATATATATATATATATCTTCCTTTTTTTTCCTTTTCTTTGACCCTGTGAGTTGAGTATGGGAAGGATGGGGAGAACTTGTAGTTTATATGAAAATATTTAGTAGGATACTCCCCTTTCAGCTTTATATGTCCAGAGATAGTATTTACCCCTTCAGTTATTTAATTGAAGTGATTTGGATTCTGACCCCGTATTTTAAAGAAAGAATTACTTCTGGTTATAACAGCATCAACAAATCCAAGAATCCATCACTTATATAAAACAGTTCTTACATTCACACTTTCACTTTTTATAAATTCTGTGTGCAGACTATGTTCATTTACTGTCAGAGTTGTTCTGCAATGTGGTAGAAGTGCAGAGAAGAGATTGAAGGGTGGTGAAAGAGGAGTGCAAGTCAAGAAGAGGGGAGATTGGTAGGGGAAATAGTGATTGCTAAAAAAAATAGATTTTGATATGGACTCAGATTCTATTAGAGTACATTCAATTGGGTTGAAGGGTTAGTGTTGATGATTTTGCAAATATATTTGTAGGGGTAAGGATGAGATGTAGGGGAAGGGAGCTGTAATTTGTGAGGAGAGCTGTGTGACTCCTAGAATCTGTTTAGTTTGTGCCCCTATAATGTGGAAAAGTGGTATGGGAGGATTTGGTGTTAGGTAATATAAGGAAGATTCTAAGAAATATGATGGGAAGTAGAGAGAGTTAATATAGGAAAACATAGGAGTGACAGAGAGAGTAGAATTCAACAAATTAAAAACTTGAAAGGAGGAGTTTATATATTGGGGAAAAGAATTAAGAAATAAGATAACAGTATTGCTGTGGGAGCTTGAGGTGAAGAAATTAGATAGTGAGATGAGAAGGGTGAGAGAACCCAGACCACAAATTAATCAAATAGAAGGAAAAATAAACACAAACAGAACCCATGTAAACACAAAAAAATAAAAAAATAAAACCAATCATAGCAAAAATAACCAAGAAAATATCCAATGGAATATGATTATGATTATTAGTATGATTATGTTCAGCCATACCCATATGACCTCTGACCTTTCCACTGTAGAACTGAAGCTAAGACAGTCTCAGGACTTAATTCTACCAGCTTACAGGCAAAGTCTGATGCTGCCCCAATTCTCAGGTTAGAAACCCTTCCTAACCCTTTCCTGGGCATTATGGCTTCTCACTCTCAGAAGTCCTCTCTAAATATTGAAAGAAGTTTTTCACCATTGAAAGCAACTTCTTTTCATACAAGGAGAGTGGATAGAATATTATAAATGTATTTTGTGTAGTTTTATCCTCGCTTTACCTTTTTATTTCACTTTTTTCTGTTTTGTCATGAAAAGCATGTTTTGGGAACTCAACAAGTGTCAAGCATACCTTTAATTTGTCTAGAACATTAATGTCATGTTTTATTGATTTAACTAATTGCTCTTTTTTATATTTTAAGTCCAATCTTCTCTCCTGTATTATTTGTTTTATATTTCTATGCATTTAGATTATAGAAATACCTAATTAAAGACTCTTTTCTTGTGCATGCCTGCAGTACTGATTTATATAAATGTGTTATAACAATAAAAAGGCTCTCACGGGGCCGGGCATTTAGCTCAGTGGTTCCGCAGCCTGCCTCGAAAGCACAAGGACCCTAGTTCGATCCCTGGCACCAAAAAAAAAAGGCTCTCACATCTTTGTAGTCACAAATGTGAAGACTTCGATGACATTACATTCTCTTACAGTCAAATCTATTATTTTTATATTTTAAGCAAAAGTCTTCCTTTTCAAATTATTGAACAGTTTAGGCTCTACAATATAGGAGTAAGAAGGTTTTTTTCAGGTCGCGAATGGATCTGTAAGACTGTTAGTCCCTATTTATATTGTAGTCAGAATTCAATGAGTGTCCTCTCCCAAATGTTCACAAATGAAGAAACTTTAACTTGTAGCAGATGTGGGGGCTGAGGTCCTGTGCACTGAGTCTAGAAGTATTGATGTGTCTATTGGCTCTTGAGATTCCCCCTCATTATTTGTTCCTTTGTCTACCTGTGAGCCAAGTGGCTTGAGTTTCTGGAGAGACTACTGAGGCTTCTTCTCATCCCCTGCAGGCAATTCTTTGCTTGGTTTCATTTTTACTTCTCTGGGCATGAGCTAGTGCAGGTTTTTGCCACTAATGTATAATTGGTATCTTCAATTGCATCAAAGTAGTGGAGGGTACATTGCTATTGGTCAAGTTTACAATCTTCCCTTGATTCCCAAAGGGGCCTTCTTGATCTATTTTCCTTTCCTCCATCATAATCCCTGCAGCTATTTACATCTGCTCTTTCTATACTGCTCTGGGTGAGTGTACCACGCCATTCCTTCTGAGAATGCTGTTCTTCTCTGGTTCTCTTGCTACACCAATCTCTCTGCCCACACTCCACAAAGAATTTCTGTCCAGCCTGCAAGCCTGGCAGTACTAGGGCTTGCAAAGTTAAGTAGTTTTCAGCTGGAGGTGGAAAGACTCCCATATGGGAGTCATGCTTCATAGCATCTGTAGGGTGAGGGGCAAGCAGGATATCCTGAAGTTAGAAAGTTTACTGATATTTGGAAGATTGTTGGGAGAGTTCCTACACTGTCATTGCTCCAGTGTCTTTTTTCCTTCTAGGTATCACACTGGTTGCTCCATCTTCCCATTGAGCCAAAGATCTCTAAATATCTAGTTCTGGGTCAGTAGCCAGGATCTTGCCCTTATTTCTTTCTTTCCCAAGGTCCCACTGATTCTAACTCCATCACTGTCCTTGGAATGATTCTCTGGTTTTCAGTTTTTCTAGTACTCTGATCTTGAAATATCTTGGTTACTGGGCTCCCTGTCCCAGTATGAAGGGAATTAGAACAGGTGGGCACTTTATCATGGTGGCAAGCTGAATACTGATTACAGCAACCAAATGCTGCTCTTGTATTCTACTTCTTCCCTCAGCAGGTTAGATATATTACCAAAAAAAGGTGTTCATCATGCCAAGGATTGAGGGAGTGCTGGGATCAAGGATTTCTGTGTTCCTTTTAATATATACCTCTGATATTGGAAATTACCTGATTGCCTTCTCCTTTAAATTGCCTTCAAATATTTCTATCTTTCCCGCCCCCTCTCATTTCTGAGTACTTGGGTTTCCTGGTGTATATCTTCTGAGTGTCCCTTTAGCACTACTGCCTCTAGTCAGTCATAATGGACCCCCCCCCCCAACTACTTCTGACCAATCCATTCATGACCTGAAAATCCTTCTTACTTCTATATTGGAGAGCCTAAACTGTTGAATCATTATTACTTTCTTTAATATTTAAATTTGCTGCACTATACTAGAGTGTGACCTCTTTCTTTTTCTTGCATTTCCTCCAAAATTTACAACAAGTATACACCTCAGATTAGGCCCCAGATTTAAGAAAATTTCAGTGAATAATTGAATGTATAAATGAAAAGTACTTTAAACTTCAGGCACTTGTGGAGGTAAGTGCACATAAAAATAGGTCTCAAATTACAGTATGTACAATACTGCTTCTTCATAATTTTTTTCATTTATTGTTACAGCTGTCAGTTAATGCAAGCATATTTTATGAAACCTAAAAAATTGCTCCCTTTATTCTAGCAATTGAGAGAAGAGCATGTTCTCACCATTTTTCAAAGTACATCAGATAGGAACAAAGCCAAATTAAGTGATGCAAAAAATTATCTAATGATTGAGCTGAAGAATATAATGAACTTTAAATGGAAATTTTAATGTCAGAATTCCTTCAGAAAACTGACATATTGTTATTATGAGGAGCAAAGGTAATCTATATATAATTAAGATACTTACTATAATAAAGGTTATTTTGAAAAGGAATATTTTTGGTTAAAATATAAAAATAATAGATGTGACTATAAGAGAATGTCATTGAAGTTTTTATATTTGTGACTACAAAGATATGAGAGCCTTTTATTGTTATAACACGTTTATATAAATCAGTACTGCAGGTATGCACAAGAGAAGAGTCTTTAGGTATTTTTATGATCTAAATGCATAGAAATATAAAAGAAATGATACAAGAAAGAAGATTGGACTTAAAATATTAAAAAGAACAATTAGTTAAATCAATAAAACATGACATTAATACTCTAGACAAATTAAAGATATGCTTGATACTTGCTGAATTCCCAAAACACGCTTTACATGAAAAAAAAAAAAAGAAAATGTGAAATAAAAGGTAAAGAGAGGATAAAACTACACAAAATACATTTATAATATTCTATCCACTCACCTTGCATGAAAAGAAGTTGCTTTCAATGGAGAAAAACTTTTTTAAACATTTGTCCTATGTATTACTCTCATTTGAAGCAGTATATGTGGCACAAGCAGAACAAAGCGATTATCCTGGTTACATTAAATGAGGTATATTTCTTCAGTTTCTCCTCTTCTGTATATATTCATTAGGAGGAAAATCAGTACATATTGTTTTAATTTAAGTGTCAGAATGTTCAGAGCCCTTGCTGATAGTCGCAATATTCAGAAAAATAGCCAACATTAAAAATCTTGAAATTATTGTCTACTGGCCTAGAGTTACTAGAGATAACCAGGGTTTTGCTTAAATTAGTTCAATAATAGAAGCATAAATAAATACACCTATTGTAAGCTGACAATTTGGTCTCATATTCTGACTACATTAAGATTAAATATAACATATGGTGGCAAGCTTCAGCAAAAATAGAACATTTCTATGTTTTTGGTAAGAATGTAAACTAGTACAACCACCATGGAAATCAGTATGGAAATTTCTATAAAAACTAAAAATAGAAATTTCAATTGACCCAGCTCTTCCCTTCTATGTATTTTCCTAAGAGTTAAGGACATCATATCATATTGACATATGCACACCCATGTTTATAGCAGCACAAATCAAAATAACTAAATCCCAGAGCCTATATGTCCATCAACGGATGACTGCATAAAGAAAATGTAGAACTTCTACATAATGGACTACTACTCTGCCCTAAATAAGAAAAATTTGTGTCATTTATAAAAAAATTAGTCCATTTTGAAACCATAATATTAAGTAAAATAAATCAGACACACAAGCCTAAATATCAAATTCTTTCTCTTATATGAGAAAACCAAATTATAAATAATTTGAAATGCCAAATAAAAGATGAAAAATAGGAATCAGAAAAATAGAAATTTTACAAATGAGAAGGGGATCTAGAGATGGAGGGGGGAAGGGAGGAGATGGGTAAGGAAAGTAAAAAGAATTAAGATGCATTATATACAAATATGAACTCACCATTATGAATGTATACCAAAAGCATACTAATAAAAAATGCAGTGGTTAGAGTTTGTTGCAATAGTACAGGGTATACTAAAAAGTCTAAGAGGGTCAATGACAGAAGACATCTGATAAACAAAGGTAGTTGAATAGTAAAATTATTCTGAACTCTGCTTTTTTGTGCATTAGAATATCAAAGAACAATTTTACTTATAGTTCATTTAAGTAGTAAGGATAAATATTTCAGTAAATGCATTTTTATATTAATTCAGTTTATACTCTAGAGGATAAAGTATTTTATTTCCATCTAGATACACTTAATTGGATCCTTCATTCTGCTTATTATGTGATTTGGAGGAAAGTAGTTAAACTTTCAAGAAGCCTCCATTTTCTCATTTATAAAACAAAGTAACAGGAGCTATTTCTAGGCTTAAAAGGGTTAAATGAGGTGACCCATGTTACGTATTGGATGCAATTTTATAAATATCAGCTTCCACTTCTTTAAGTTTATTAAATAATAGATCTGGAAGAAATGTTAATGTTCTGAGGATGCATTGTGTATTGCTGGAAAGAACACTTAAAACCATGTTCAAAAACTTTTTACCCTTTTGCCCTTTTGTCTGTAATTTTTGTAAAAGTATTTCAGTTTTGTGAGCCTTTGTTTTCTTATCAACAAAATGGAATAAGTACTTCTCTCTTACTTTCTCACAAGATTGTTGGTGAGTATCAAATGAGAATTATATTTATAAACTGTATCCTAATTTTTGGAGCATTTTGTTCTTTTGTGTAACAGCAGAATGTGTAACATACCTCCATTAATAAAAAATTTGGCCAAATTACTCTTTGTTTCTCCCTTAATTGATTTTATTGGTATATTTTTGACATACATAATGATCACATTCATCATAAGGAAGTTGTACCTATATATTATATATCTTGATTATTCATTTTTACCCCATTCCCCTATCCTCCTGACACATTTATTTTCTTCAAACTTTAATATTGGATTAGAAACATTTGACTTTCTCATCTCCCAAATAATGTTTTAAATTTCAGAAAGGAATGGCATGTTTATTTTCATCCTGTTCTCTTCCAGAGATTAGAGAATATTTTGGCACATAGTTGTTACACAATAAATATTGATTGATTTAAGTGAACACAGCAATTCCAGTGGCCTCCAATTCTACATTTTGTTTATTGAACCTTCTTTATATCTTGGTTGGTGTACTCTAAAAACAACATGAAAAATTAGGAATGCATTGTTTTCTTATGGGGTCATTTTACACTTCATTCTCATGGGACAGAAAGAAAAAGAGGAAAATTCAGAGAAATTCGATAGTAAGAGCCAAAAGAATAATAGCCTCATTTAAGTTCTACAAAGAATACTTTTATTCTACTCATTAGAAGCCACATTCCCTGGTTGTGTGGTTAATTTTATCTTGAATAGGGAAGAAAACACAAAACAAGAGAAAGGAGAAAGCATTGGATTTTACAGAAATTAAAGTACATAGCCACCTCATATAACCCAGACCACATTGAATAAGCTGATTTCTTTAGTAGTTACAAACACTATTAAGTCTATCAGATACCTGGTAAATCTCCTTCTATTGAAAGTCTAATCAAATGCATTGATCATTTTCTATATTTCATGTAATGATCTTTCTTCTTCACAGTGTGAAAAACATGCCCCCCAAAAATCAATGTTAGAAAAAAAATGTGTATATTTTCTGAGAGGTGTATTCAGGGGACAATACCAGAGTATAGTTACAGACCAATGAAAATGTTCAATATTGACTCCATGAATTCTCTTGTTTTTATTTACTACTTTATAATTGTAAGATCTTTCCTTTGTTACAGAAAATCCTGGGTTAAAAATAAGATGATGCTTTCAGGTAAACACATGCTGGGAAAATAGGTAGATTTTCTTATCTAATAGAAGCCCTTATAAATTTCTCACTGTGTTTGCGAAAGTGATTTGAAACAGAACAGCACAAAATGGTATATGGACTTCTTAGTGTGAATTCATTTAAATCTCAAAATGAATTTTTTGTGGAACCCTAACTTTGCCTCAGTTGAATAAACTCTATGGGTCACATCTAAAGCCCACAATAGTTTAGGGGGTTTTTTAAAAATCAAAATGACTGGCTGGGGATTTAGCTCAGTGGTTCTGCCGCCTGCCTTGAAAGCACAAGGTCCCAACTTCAATCCCTGGTACAAAAAAAAAAAAAAAAAAAAATCAAAATTACTAACTGTTAAAGTAATGTTCAACTTAAAACAATGTACACATCAAGGAGTTTGAAAAAGGTTTCTACTTATATAAATGACAGTTTGGTGAAAAATAAACACATACTTTAATTCTGTAAACTCAGGACAGTGTCTTTACTTATTGTCTAGACTTGATATTTGATCTCCAACATAGTGATACCTGTGGTGAAAAACTATGAAGGGAAGAAAGAAAATGTGTAGAGGTGGGAGAAAAAAAACAGTTGTGCAAACAGATTTTCAGGAAATTTCACTAATGAATAACTGTGAGGGGCATGCCCAATAGGTAAAGACAGCAATTTTCTATAGCGCATTGGTATGTCTATAAAAATTAGTGTTATGGTTTAGAATCATAATGTCCTCCAGAACTCTCATGCACACAGAGATATGACTTTTGGAAGTTGATTGGATAGTGACAGCATTATAATCATTTTTGGATTCATCCACTAAAGAGGTCAACCTGTGAGTATACTGCTAAGAGGCAGGGCCTGGTTAGAGGCAGGTCACTTAGCAGTGACCTGGAACAATATATATATATATATCAGTCCTTGACTCCTCTCTTCCCTTTCTGTATCTTGCCACCATGACATGAGCAGTTTTGTCAACACATAAGCCCTTGCAGCACACTGGTTCTGTCTTGAACCAAACCAACCCTAGACTGTAATCACTACTCCTTTAAGCTGTGGGTGTTGTGTATCTGTTCCATGGGTGAACAAAGTGTCTAAGACAAGTAGATGTTTGTCTTTGTCCAAAAATTCCTAATGAAGATAGTTATGTGTTGGTGACCATAAGAACAGCAACAATAAAACAGAAATAACAACTACTAACTAATGCATTCTTGCCAGGCACTGTGCTATGAGATTGCAATAAATAACCTTATTAGCAGTCTTTGATTGCATGAGATGAGTTTTAAAATATATTTGTTTCCTAAATCTCATTATTTTTTTCATTTTTAATTTTATTGGTACAATATAGATTTACATAATGAACACACTCATCCTAGGAATTTGTAACTTTACATGGTGCATCTGATTCCTTTTCATGATTTATTTTTTAACTTATTTTTCAGTTAATTTTTCTTAGTACATAGTAATTACATTCCTTGTGTTGAGTTGATACATGTACAAAACATATCTCAATTCTTTTTTCCTTCTTTTCCACTCTCCTTCTTCTCTCTTTCTTCAATCTATTGATCACTTTCTCATTTGAAAAAAATCTATCTTTTTAGTTCCTATTACCCATTTTTTATTTTTCTACTTATTTATATTTTGGGTTTCTCATATACAAGAAAATTTGAGGCATTCATAGGTAAATGGATGCAACTTGAGAACATGATTTTATGTGAAATAAGTTTGGCACACAAGCTCAAATATTTCATAGTTTCTCATATAAAAACCACAATAAAGAACAAAAGAGAAGAGAGTTAAATAGGAAATAAAAAGTTCAAATACTTCCCCAAACTACAAATCCCACTGTTTAAAAAATATCTTAGTGCATTTCACGCTCCTAAGGTAGAGAAGGTGAGCCACACAGGTGCCAGAAGCACCCCTACCCGTAGAAATGAGAAGACACATAAACAAACCACAAAAACAGACTTCCAGATCACCTACAACAACCTCAAAGGGAAACGAGATGGAACAATCTGATACTCAACCACCTGGACTCTCTGAACTGGCAACAAAAGAGGAAATGGGAAAATGAAATCAGAAATAATTTCTCAGATAAAAGCAAAGAATGTGCTCATAGTCCAAGATATGATTAATAAATCTAGAAAGGACACAGATAAAAAAAATAGAGGACCTGAGGAACATGATGGAATCCCAACATAGGAAACAAATGGAACCCATAAAACATAAGAAAACAGATTTCCAGGAGGTTAAAAACTCCATCAAAAGTCAACGTAGCAGAATGAACCAATGTGAGGATAGAATTTCACATATAGAAGATAAGATTGCAATTAGTGACCAGGAAAAGAAAAATTGCTTTAAAATTGTAAGCAAACATGAGAAATCAATCCAGCAGCTGCTACACGATGCAAAGAAGAATAACATAAGACTGATTAGAGTCAGTGAAGAAAGAGGAGAGAATGAAGAAAGAGGAGAGAGTGAAGAAGACATAAAAAAACTGTTCACAGAAGTTATGGCAGAAAACTTCCCAAGCAGGGGAAAAGAACTTGACATATGGATAAGTGAGGCATATAGGACTCCAGCTAGCCTTGATCAAAAAAAAAAAAATCTACACATAGGCATATAATAGTTAGGATTCCAGAAACCCAACAGAAGAGCAAAATTCTACAAGCACTGAGAGAAAAGAAACAAATCACATACAAAGGAAAGCCCATCAGAATCACAGCAGACTTCTCAATGCAAATCCTCAAGGCAAGAAGAGCTTGGAGTGATGTATTTCAAGCCCTAAAGGAAAACAACCTCCACCCCAGATTAATGTACCCTGCAAAATTATCTTTCAAAATTGATGGAGAAATAAGATACTTTCATGATAAAGAGCACCTCAGGAACTTCCTGAATACTAAACCAGCACTCCAAAAAATTTTAGACAATACCCTAGGAACAGACAATGAGGATCACAACCCCAGGAAGCCCAGCAGAATGAATCCCTTGGGGGTGCCAAATTAAACGCAAAGGGGGAGAATCCAACAAAAAGAAAAAGTCATGACAAGGCTTTTAAAACTTTTAACTTCATCTCCCTAATGAGTGTATAATTCAATCTTGTTATTGTGCTGATTAGTATTTTTCTGATTCTAGTGTTGTCCACCTTTCCCTGTGCTCTACTGGCTATTTATCATCTTCTTGTGTCTACTTTTTAATTGGATTGTCTATTAATGAGCTGTAAGAGTTCTGTATATAATCTGGTCATAGTTTATATGCATTGTAAATATGGTCTGCTTAAGGTATACTTTTCATTTTAATGATGTCATTTAAAGTTCCAAATTTTGATGGAATCTCATTTATCAATTTTTTCTTTTATACATCATGTCTTTTGTATCCTAGGTAGTTCTTGCCCACCCTAAATTCATAGACATTTTCCCTTATAATTTCTTGTTAAAGTTTTATACTTTAGGCTTTCATATTTAGGTTCATACATCCCTTCAAGTATTTTTATGTATGGAAATAAAGGGTTGAGGTTAATTTTTTATATATGGATACCAGGTGTTCTAGTGCCATTTGTTGAAAACACTATCTTTTCCTCGGCTCTTGAATTGAGTTTATATTCTATAAAATGCTAATGTTAAATAATCTTTCAAAACTCATTGGACCATATATGTGTGGTTCTATTTCTAGATTCTCTGTTTTATTCCAATGATCTATATGTCTTTCCTTACACCAACACTGCCTTGATTACTTACTGTAGCTTTAAAAGAAGTCTTAAAATTAGGTACTAAACATCTTCCAACACTGTATCATTTTTTTCTTTTTACTTCTCTAGGTCTTTTGTACTCCTACATAACTTTTAAATTTAAATATCCAATTCTTCACTTATAGCAAGTATACATAGACCTGAATTTTTATATATACCTTGTGTTTTCAAATCCTGCTAAATTCAAATACAAGTTTTAGGGGCTCCTAGAGATTTCTTAGTATTTTTTTTGTAGGTGATCATTTCATCTACATATAAAGATTTTGCTTTTACCTTGCTAATCCTATCCTAATTGTGTCATTTTATTGCCAGACTATTTTGGTTTGAGCCTAGGTTTCAAAGTTTAATGGACAGATGAAGAGTAAACATATCTGCCCTTGTTCCCCACCTTAAGGAGAAAGCATTGTATCTTCTCCATTCATACAAGGCGTTCTCCCTGGAAGTATGGAGTACATGTCTTTAATCTGTTGAGAAGGTTCTGTTCTACTTCTAGGCTCCTGATAGCTTTTACCATGAACAGCTGTGGAATTTAGTCCAATACTTTTTCTCCAACTAGTGACAGGATCATGTGGCTTTTTCCTTTCCTTTGTTAAAATGATGACTTTTGGGGGTGGATCTTCCAATGCTGAACCAACACTGCCATCCCTAAAATAAAACTACTTTCTAAAAACTGCCAGATCTGACTTCTAATGGTTTGTTTTGTTAAACAAATTTCTATCTATGTTCATAGTTTTTTCTTCTATTATCTTTATCCAGTTTTAGGATTAGCACAATGTTGAGTTCCTAAAATGAAGGGAGAAGTGTTCCTTTTTTGCTCTGCTTTAAATGTTTGATATAATTTGTCAGTTAAAATGTATATGAGCCTGTTGTCATATAGGTAGGCTTTCAAGCTAGGAATATACTTTCTTTAATAGGTGCTATTCAAACTTTATATTTCCTCCAGAGTTAGTTTCATTAATTTTTCTTCCAAGGTACTTCTTAGAAATTGTCAAATTTATTTCAAAACAGATTTTTGAAATATGGTTTCTATATCCTTTTAAGTTCTGTAAATTCTGTGGTAATATCTCCTAGGTCTTGATATTTTAATTTTAAAAATGTATAATTGATATTGTGTAATAGGAAGTAAAGGTCTAAAGGAGCAGGGGAAGTGGGAGGGGTAGAGGAAAGGAAAGAAGGGAAAAGAAAAAATATGAGAAAAGGAAAAAAATGGAAACAAAATTGCAAATTGGGAAGGGTGGAAGGGGTGAAGGGAGGGCAGGAGAAGGGGAAAAAAATAAGAACCAAGATACTCATGTAATGGTGCAAGATCCCAATGATGTATGCAAATGCATTTTATACCTAAAATGTACCAATAAAGTTATTGGGGAAAAATATCTTAGTATATAAGCTAATTGGTTTAATTTAAATGACTGGGTTATCTTAGATTGCTGCAAACAAAGATTTGTGTTATTTTCAGTTTGTTTCTTTTTTATAAGAATGTTTTTGATTTATATCTTATACTCTGAATAATTACTTTGAAGATAATTAGGTGCAGTGTAATAACTTGTTCTCTTATTTAAAAAGAAAGCATGATATTTAAGTCTATGTGTCTCATTTATTTTACTTAACCTTACACTCTCAAGGTGCATCCATTTTTGTACATATGACTCAAATTTATCCTTCTTAATGGCAAAGCAATACTTCATTGTGTATAGATACGTTTTCTTTGTCCATTTATCTGGTGATGGACACATAGGCTGCTTCCAAGATTTAGCTAGTATGAATAGTGCTGCTATAAATGTGTATGCAAGTATCACTGTAATGTTGACCCTTAAACATAGGCATAGAATTGATGTTTAGAAACTCAGTAATACATACAGAAATTAGACAAAATTTGCTAGAACAGGAAGTATGAAAAAAACTTCTTACATTTTTTACATCAATTTAATGGCTAGTGCTTATCCATATCACCTAACTCAGACTAATGACTTCAACAGAGATGAGAAGCTGATGAGTAGAGCAGATATTTGCATGTCACAATAAAATTGGGGAGGAGATGGAGAAAGTGATAGTATGAAGAAAGCCAAAGGAAGAAGAGGAGGTTAAAGCTCATTGTGGATTGAATAAGAAACATACTCTACAGGTCCTAAATTTTACCAGTTTTATTATTAAATTAAAGGTTTACTTTTACATTTTCTTTCTTAGACACTGTCAGTAAACACCATAACATACCATATCTGTTTCTCACAGAAACAGATTCATTTGAAAACCAATCAATTATTCTGCCTGTGCTTCCAAACATTGAAAGCATTTTCTTGCACTAGGCAATTACTTGACTTTTTCACTAGACACTTCTTTTTAGACAAGGGAAAACATTTGATAGCCCTGTCTTTCATAATTGTAGAAATTAATTCTAAAATTAAACCATCCCAGAACTTCTCTTCCTCTTTGTTCAATGACAAGGATTCATGGTAGAAATTGGTTTGTGGCTTCGTTTCATGAATTGTCGTGGATGTTCAAATAGTATTCTGATCCATGTTATGAAAAATCATAATTTCTCTCATATGTATTATTTTCCAGAAAGATCACTTCTTTCTCTTTTACCTTTAAAAAAACTTACAAGACCATAGCACTGTGCTCCAATTGAATTTAAATTCAGCAGAGAAATCAGATCTGCAATGTAACGGTGCTTTGCTGATGTTTCATTTATGGCACCAAACAGTAAATGTAAGACTCCATTAAGCCTTTGATCTACACTTTAAAAACACAGTGTATCTATATTGATCCCAACTTTAATAGCCACAGAAATCAAACCAAACCAAGCCAAAACACCATCTAGAGTTTACTTGATATGTTACTTGCTAGAGCATATTTGATATAACCATCTCTTCCTATTTAGCCACAAAATTTTATCCCTTCTGATTCTTTTGTGCCCTTTCAGTACTGTGTCTTTCTGTTTTATAAATCTGGACAGAAAAATCAGCACTTATGCAAATTAAGTACTGCAAAAATGAAAGAAACATCTTTCTTTCTTGATATTTTGCTCATTGAAAATTCAGCCACTTATTAGGCTCCCCAAGCATTGTGCTATGCATAAGAGAAAAGTTTCACAGTACTATTCTATATATATTTCAGTGCTCTGAAATTTTTCCTTAAAGCAGAAGAGAGGCCTAAAATTTTGAAATATAACAGTATAGATAGCTCCCTCACCTGTATAAGAAAGACAGAACTTGGGCAATGCCCAAAGTGGTTTAACTGTGCATTCTTTGTCCTAAAAATTGCAAAATTTTCCTCCCCTTAAAACAAGTAATTGAGTATTTAATATTAAATTATTTTAAGAAAGAACATGAAAGAAATTATACACTATCAGTGGAAGTGGTGCATAAATGTTAGGTGCAAAATTGTCCTGGAAAAAATTTCAGCTCTGTGGCAAAGGAAGGAGAAAAATTATTTTTGTGTTTTTGTAGCTGTGTTCAATAGTATCAAGCACAACTGTTTTCATGTTAAAACATTGTCTAATACCCCAAGAGTCCATGCTTTTAAGCTTGTAAAACCTGGTAAACATCCAGGTCTAGAAGGATTCAGGTGTTCTTATTCACACAGTTGATTTACAGTGCCTGGCTATAATGGAGAAACTACCGTCTTGTAAGCCTTAGGATGTTTCAAAGTGAGGGAAAACCAAGAGGGAGTCATTTTTGGTTTACTTACTCATACAGGAAAGATAGGACTAAGTTAATAAAGGAATGCAAGGACCTTACACAGAAAGAAAAACAAACAAACAAACAAACAAACAAACAAACATGAAACATAGTGCCCAACTTCTCTGTTTTCTGACTACGGGTTTTATTATTCAGGAAAAAGATAGATTTTTTTTTTACCTCCAAACTTGTGAATATTTATAGTCTTTTTTCCATGGTTAAGAAAACTAGCTTTATTGTGGAAAATGAAGCGCCTGTAAAAATTAAAAACAACAAAAAATGTAATCTAAATCCCTTATGGCTAATCTTATTTTCAATGTAAACTGTTTTCAAAGTAAAACTGTTTCAGTAAACTGTTTTACTTAGGCAAGAATATATTAAAAACATAATTATTTAGAATGTTAGTAAATAAATATTTCAACAGTGAGCCCTAGGTGCCTGAGCATGAGATTTTAGAAAAAAACATTGATAGTGGATATTGGAGGATAGAAGACATTCAGTTTAGCGTATATGAGATGACATAGTCAATAGAGGAATCACCTCTGCAAAACACGAAGCCCATGTCAGATAGAATGAGCCCCTGTAGAATATCAGAATATTAAATAATGTAAGGCAAATGAAAGGCCTTTATACCGATCTCATAATCTGAGTATTTTTATCCTGTACTATAAATCTCACAAATGTTATTTGAAGATGGCACATTACTTTTGCCCCATTTGGGTTGCTATATCTTTTCTCACTGTTGTGACAACAAAAATCCTTTATGTATCTTAGCTGTAGATGTCTTCTTGCTTTTGTATCTCAAAAGGAACTGGTAAATCCTGCCAATGCTTGCCCTGCAGGTTTGTTCTCTTATCATCCATTTTAGCTAATGTATTTGTACATTTTATGTTTCTGTACCATAGTTTGTTTCAACCAGAAAGGATTTTGAGGGAATACATGTTGTGTCAAGGGAGCCAAGCACAAATTTGGAAAAATGAGACTAATTTTATCATGCAAGGGATGGTGGTGGGTACAGCAAAGAAAGCAGATATCATAGAACAGTAAGTTATAAAATATCAAACCTCTCCTTTTGGAGACTGTTTGTATTGAGAATCCAGTAATATTGCCCTCTGCCCTTTAATAGCAGTGTTGTGACTTCCTGATATATATTTTTTTGCACCAGATGAATCAGGCCTCATAGAATAGGAATGTTCTATACTTAAATAGCAACTTTCATCTGACAGACTAAATCACCTTTATAACCTCTGGCTCATTAACTCTCATAGTAGGTTCTTGGGGTGACATGAATAAACCCCATGGTTTGTAGATGGGGTAACATAGAAGCCACAATGCTTATCTGACTGACTCAGAAGTTTACAATACATGCTTTTCCACAATGATGATTGTAGAGCTCTGGGCTCCATGGATGAAGACATGACAATTCCCTTAGAAATTTCATGTGAACCTGAAATGCCACTGAATTGACACTTATGCAATTACAGGGATAAAAAGTCATGCTGCTTTGTACCAATAACATTATACAAATGTAAACTTTGGCCACATGAATAACATTGATGTTTTTGTGTTTTGAAAATTCTTTTTTAATCAGGGACTTACATGAATACAAAAAGTTATATCCAGCATTCTCAGTCTAATGAACAGAAATGGGCAAAAGAAGAGGATAAAATCACGCCAGTTTATGGTATGGATATGGGGTTGGCATTTGAGGCTGTGGAGACAGAAAAGATGAGATTTAAGTCCACTGGTAGTATGCTAGAGGAGAAATTACAGAAATAGATTTTGAAGATAACATCTGGTAGAGTGCACAAAAATGTGGCACTTTTTATCGTGGTATAATTCATGTCACTTTATATGTATGAGCTTTGTATTCCCACCTTTATATGGACTCCTCATATAATGATGATTCTATGAATATTTAAAGATAAAACCAGACTTTGGGCCCAAGGTTTTGTCTGGTATGGGGATAACTATAAAATGATTTCACCAAATTCCTAAATTTAGTTTTGCATTTAAAATATGGAACTTCTTCAAAAAGATTGAATTTGGTGCGCTTTGAAAACTGAAGCAGTTTATGTTGCTGTCTTTTTATTATATTGTTCAGTTTGCATTCACCAAAGAGTTACTGGAACATGATTTAGAAAAGTTAGGTCTCCAGTGTCAGAGTTTCGCCTCTACTGGCATTTGATATCTTAGTAACATTCTTGAATAGACACAAACTCAACTTTGCAAGACACCACAGTCCATATATATTGAGTTCTTATTAGACAAATCAAAATCTTTCAACCAGTCTTAAAAGTAACATGTGTGTTTACTTCATGCCATTTTGAGTAATGTTTCCCTAGTGATCTATGTGTTTGCTTGGGGGATAAAGTAAATATTTTCTCATCCTCAAATTTCAATTGGAGAGGAATAAATTAGGTTTATTAAAACATTTTAACAGTTATTGTTAGTGAAACACGAATGTTTACTGCATTTATTTAATCACTTTACCTCCTACTTTTCTATTAAAGCTTCGATAATTAAAATGGTAGCAGAGCTGAGTAGCAACAAAAAGAAAGCACTGGCAGATATTTCTGATTCACCCTCACCTACTAAGTCCAGTATTGACAGGTATCCTGTGATCCTCATATTTAGGCTGCAGTTTTCAATAGTTTTACTACAAGATAATCTGTCAACAGTACAGTATCTTTTGAATTTGTGAACAATTTCATCCTGAGTTGTCATAGACTTTAGAATTGGGTTGCAGGGACATAAAATATTTGAAATAAAACATTGCTAATTGTTTACTGATGCAAATTCAAAAGCAGAGTTAACAAGACCCCAAAGTTTAACAGAAATCAATCTCCTTTTTCTGTACTGTAATCTCCTATTCCTCCTCTATGTCATTCCTACCATTAGTTTTTGTCTAATGTCTTTTCTGAGTAGTTGGACCCAATAGATTGGTACTGTCATTTATTTACCAGTGGAAATTGATACTTAGTTGCATTTTTTTCCAGCTGATTCTAAATGATCCATTTTCACATAATCAGTTGCTAACAGCCTAAGAGCAGAGCCTAAAATATCCTGACTGGCCCTATACTCTCTCACTGCTGAACACTAGATGCATTTTATTAAGGAGCTGAGATACTTCCATGTGCATAATGGGACTGCAGAGTCTACAGAACAAAGAAACTCACAGGAGCATGTCAACCTGTTATTACTGAAGAATTTGTAAAAAGCAGATCCCTCTGAGGCCTAATTCCTTGGTATCCACGCCAAAATCAACATAAGCACTGAGATGACACTGCTGGTGAGTTGCAATTCTCTGTAAGTTGTCTATAGTGTGCAGAAGCCTGAAGGATCTGCAATGTTGCTTTTTTATAAATAACTAGAGCTCCTCCATTCTAAGGAGAATAGAAATTCAGAGTTCACTTCAAATAATCAAAATCTACAAAATTGATGGGACACATATTTAGAACTCTAGACTTTATTTCAAAGTATTAGAATCACTTTTTTAACTCTATCTAGTTTACTTTTTAATGAAGTGTTTTAGTAAGTTACTTGGTGTAAACCAGAGAATATTGCTTTAAAAAACTCTCTTCTGGCATAAGATGATGCATGAATTAGTTCTCTATTCCATTTCATTGACATTACTTCAGCAGATTCCCTAGGTATTAAAAGTATTGCACCTTAAAGAGTCTGCCAAGAAATAAATACAACATTGTCTTCAGTAATACACTGTGTATGTAAGTCTATGGATGGCTGCATATGCCTCAGCTGTGGCTAGTATGTGGTTGATTCAAATAAATGGTCTGGGAAAACTGAAGAATAAAATACTGAAACTGAGATATTCATACCTAATGCAGAAATATTTGTCCATCCCACTATCAAGTAGAAAATAAAGTAACAAGATTTCTGTCTTTTGCTTTTGTGTATCTGAGTACGTTTACTTGCACATGTGTGTGAATAGTCTTCTCACAAAAACCACAAGTGTCAAAAAATCACGTGTCAAAAATATATTCAAGAAAAATAACTAGATGTAATAATCACAAAGGATGGCACTTTATTTTAGGGAGGAAGATATTTACTTTACTTTAAAAATGAAATTCTCAAAATGTCCATTTTTTCATGTATTAAATTCATTTTTTATGTTCTTTCTCACCATATATTGTATATAAAAAGAATATATATCTATATATATAATATATACATACATTACACATACATATGTGTGAATATGACAGACTCTGAGGTACATGCCAAAGCTGTGGTTCTGATAAAACTCCTACATGCTCCATCTTCATAAAATTTCATTCTACTTGAAGAAACAAATAATAAACAAGTAAACAAATAAATACATTAATTATAGATTATGCTCTGAAGAGCGAAAGAATATGCCTTAGGAGCAGGAGTCATATATAAGCTGAAATGTGAATAGTGAGAAAAAAATAGCTATACAAAAAGTAAAGAGAAGAACACACCAAACAGAGGTGACTGCCTTGAGGCACAAGAAGCTTTGTGTTTTCAGTGAAAATAAAGAGTCTATGTATAAAATGAATTGGATCATGGTCTTCTTATTAAGTTGCATCTCAGTCAGATATACCAAAAGATGGAATACAGAAAGATGGGCATACTGTCCACAATTTTACACAAAATCAAGATCATTTTCATCAGAAAATCAATTTGAATCGCCTTGAATCAATTTATGTCAGTCAATACTAATATTTTTGACTTATAATGCATTGATGGTTAGCTACTTGGAGTATAATGTATCCTTTTTATTCAGTCCAAGTTGACTTTGTTGAATCTTCAAAATGTTTCCATTAAATCTGATATTCAGAGACACAGAAATAAATCTGCTCTCATCTTTTCCAAACAAAGTAAACTTTTACTTGAGAAAAAATTACTTTTGATGTTCATTCCATCTAAACTGAAGAGTTTGGATCTTGAAGATTTTTTTCTTATTGATTATGCCTTCTCTCTCATTAATTATTCTAGGCTTGTGGGGTTAACATCCTCAGAGGAAAAATTGGTACAGTATGCTTGGTGGCCAAAGAGGGATCTAAAAGTCTCCTGTATCCCCAAAACACTTTTCCCTAATAGACTAATAGTTTGAGCACTGTATTTGTGTCATGAGTTATTGGTGTTAGTCACTGAAGATCCTTACTTTCTAAGTCAAGAATTGTTATATATTAAATCACCAGCGACAATTAATTCCTTTTTTATAAAATCTCTGAAGGAATAGAACACTGGAAAAGACATGGCAGAGGGATAAAACACTTGAAGATTGGAAATGAGAGTTAAATACCTGAGTCAGTCTCTTACTTATTTTGCAAGGCAAGACAATTTCTACAGCAATGTATAACCAACTGGATGAGAAGAGGATGCTGGGTTTATACACAGTTCATTAGGATTCTAGCTACAACACTGAGTATCTGGGCAAAAACATCTAATTTATATGACCTTCATTTATCTCATCTGTGAAATGAAGTCTCCATGCTTCACTTATAAGGCTATAAGGCAATCAAATGAAATAATGTAGATAATATGCTTGGTCCAAAGCATGTCCACAGATTCAATGTTATTGTGTTAACTTTTCTGAACCATTTTTTCCTATCTATAAAATTGGAACCAAATTCCCTCATATCACAAGACTGGTGGGGTCACTGGGATTTACTTCAGTGTTGCCGCCCCCTGCCTCGCAAGCACAAAGTCCGGTTTTTGATCTCCAGTACCAAAAACAAACAAACAAACAAACAAAAAACAAGACTGGTGGGAAGATTTATAATGTGAAGTTAATAGTATAGTTTAGAGATGGACACATATAGATGTAAGAATGCAAATAAAGGTAGGAAATAATCACTGTAATAGTGCAACTCTCTACTATCCAGATGCCTTTTACAATTGAATAGCTAATTTTTCCATCTTCTCAGAAGGCTGTGAATGGATATCTAACATCTTTTAGTCCTCTTCACTATTAGCTTGATTGTGGCTTATCTATGCCCTCCCTTCCCCAGAACAGTCTATCACAGAGTAGAAAGAAATATAAAAGCTCATCCTCTTTGTCTATTGTTGCACAAAACTGAAGGGCTATCTCAAATTCTAAAAATCTAATGGAGTTAGCAGACAATTTTCTTGAGATACCACATCCCAACTTCTCCTTCCCCAAATTTCTTCTTCTACTTTCTCTGGTGAACATGCAAAGAGCACTCTCCAATGAAACTTTTGTATTCTAAATTTTGTCTTATTTTTCTTTTAAAATTTTTATTAGTACATAGTTGTAGTTCATAATTATTGCATTTATTATGGAAAGTTTGCACATGTACATATACCATCTTAATTTTATTTTTTTCATCTCCTACCTCTCCTGTCCTTCCATACTCTTTCCAGCTCTTGGTCTCCTTTCAATTTGCAAAAGATCTATTTCCATTTTTTCTTCAATTCGTTTTACTTCATTCTGTTACCATCTTCTTCTTCTCCCTCCCTCTTCTCTGCAACTCTTCTAATCCTTCCCATTTGAAAAATATTTCCCTACTTATATTATCTTTTATTTTGCTCTTTGTTTATATTTTGAGTTTCTCACATAAGAAAAACGATACAGTATAAAGCTTGTGTGTCTGATTTATTTCACTTAACTTTATGGTCTCAAGTTGCATCTGTTTATCTACCAATGACTTAAATTTTCATGGGGAAAACTGAATCATGTGCCCTGTCCCTTCAAAATCTTTTCTTTCCACAATAGAGTTTGTTACTTCACTTTTGACTTGAGAAGGTGTGCTATGTCAAATATATTTCCAAAAATATTGATTTGGCCATATTTTGAGATTGTATTCACATACAATGCAGACAGTTTGAGGTAACCTTTGCACTGTAAAATAAAACACAGATAGAAAACCTACACACATGTAGCATTGTGAAATACTGGGCAAAGATATTTAAAACCATTACATAAAAGTATTTCAGCCTCTCAGAAGTTCCCCATAGGCTTCATCCTAATCACAAAGTCCCTTCCCCTTAAAGTAAACCCAAAAGTAAAATCACTTTTCACATTTCTGTGTAGCTTTATCATCTTAGAATACCATGAGTTAGTTATTCTCATTTTTTTCACTTGATATGTTCTTTAACTCTGATTCTATGAAGTTTTCCTTCATTTGAAACATTTAACTTTTAGAATTTACCTATTGCACATTTTAGGGTCATTTGATTTATAGTTTTTCACAGTCTGGGTTTTGCTGATTGCATTTTCATGATGCCATTTAATACATAACTCTCTTATTGGTATTTCCTAAAAATTGGCAACTACATCAAAAACCCTAGTAAAATTCAAGTTTCACACTTTTGGCAAGATACTACATATTGTATTTTTCCTTGGGACACTAAGTTCTGACTCTCTTTTATTTTTAGGAGATCTTTTTGTACAATGCCTGCATGTATTAATTCATTACATTTTTAATAAAATACAATTCTAAAACTACTCTTTCCATTTTAATTATTAGTTGCTATTTCATAAAACAGATACTTCTATACATATACTTATTGGTTACCTATGGTAAAATTTATATAAGAAAGACAAGATAGAACCATAGCCCCATGAAATGCATGGAAGGTGGACGCACAACCCACATGATGGTCCCTGACCAACTACACACTTACGGATTTCACCCCTTGTGTACAGCTATCACCGCCTTAGAGCTGATTCTGTGTTTTGTTTCAACTCAGCATGGGGTTACAGAATTGCCACTCAACCAATGAGACTGATCTAAGTTGAGACAAAAGTCTGGAATAAAAGACTCTAATTGGATTCCAATTAATTTCCCTGGAGACATTGGAGACACTTCATTGTTGCAAATAGTCTAAAAAGCACAGACTCACGCAGGTGACTACCAAACAACCAACCTGATTGAGGAAGAGGCCAATGCCCTGGAGAAGAAGTAAACCAAGAAGAGTTGGCTACTTCAGGGAGAAATAACAACGGGCCAGGAGTGATAGCAACAAGAAAAGCACACATTGGTGTAAACGGAAAAACAAAACATTTCATAAAATACAGTGAGTGCTTTTATCCAGAGGTTAACTTATTCACAGTGCAATACAGTTGGAGGAAAAAATCTAGTGCAGAGCCCACCACATTGCAAAATAATTTAATCAGGAGCGATTTTGGGGAAAGTGATTGATTGTGTGGGATGAAGTCATGGAACAACTATATAAGTTTCACTCCAGGATTGAAACATTACCCTACAACAATGACTGTGAGAGACTGCCATGAGAGACAGACTGGGAGAGGGTGAAGTCTAGACAGAACACCTGAGAAGTTCAAGCTCAGTCCAGGAAAGGACATGGGTGGTGCATTATGTAGTGGGAGGACAGGACTGGGGGTTCTGACTTACAGAGGTATCTAGATCTGAAGGGGAAGGCATTAATTCCAGGGGTGTGTTTGGTCTGCTCCCCACAGATAACATCCAGAGGATACAAGTGGTCTGATTGCTTCCCCATGGACTAACATGAGTGGGGGCATGTCTCAGTTTGGGCAGTTGACAACGACTAGAGTTTACAGTTAGGGGATGTCATGAACAAATGTTCACAGAAACCCACAGGCTATAAAGAGGGGCAGAGAAGAGTATGACTTGGTAGATTCCAAAGACTGAAGGTTCTGAAAGAGAATTATACTCATTTAGAAATACGTAGGATTTTCTTTTCTTCTTTTGATGCAATTTTTTTCTCCTCTGGTTATTTTTTTCCTGGATTTGGGGGTTTTATAAACAATTTTATTTTTGTCCCTTTTAAAATATGAGGGTTTTTTTTTTGCTTCATTAGGTGCACCTTTTTTATCTCTTTTCTTTTCTCACTATCCCTCTTTCAATTTGTTCCCTAATGATTTTTTCTGTTTTTTCCTAGTTAACTCTTTTTTCTTATTGATCCCTTTCCTTCTTGTTTGTTATTACTTTTATCTAATATGATTAACTTTCATGTATTCTTTAATAGGATCATTTATTGTAATTTTATTACCTTCTTCTAATCTTCCATTGCATAATTTTTCAAATACTGTTGTCACTATTTTCATGCTCCCATTGTACCACAACTTCTATCCTTTCTAGTATAACCATTAACTTTTGTGGATCTGTAGGTAGATAACTATATGTTATTATGGTTGAATATCATTATTATGTCAATGAAAGTAAAGTATTTCTATTGATTAACTATATACTTTATATCAATATCTTGTTTGTAAGAGCTTATAATATAACTATTTGTCTCTTTTCTATCATTAGGGATGGTACACTATTAGTTCTTAGTAATTATCAATATTTAGCTTGTATTTGATGCTATTGTTGTTGTTGATTTTACTACTTTAGCCAAGGTGACATAGTTGTTGCTATCTGATTGTTTTCTCAGAATTTCAAAATCTAGATTGCCTGGGGGTCACAAACAATACTGTAGCCCATTCCTAAAGAAGAGGACACAGGGCCAATAGGCTACAATCTCCTCTCCCAAATAAACAAGGGCGTTTGGATCCTGCAACAGAGGCAAAAGCCAATAACAAGCTGTGCCCAGAGAATACCTCTGAAAAGTATACATTAAATAAAGTTTTCTCCATACTAGCAATAAAGCTACCCATTATAATCAATCCACAAGCCCCAGAACCAAAAATAAAGAAACAAAAAAAAAATGAGAAAACAATGCAAAAAAAAAAAAAAGAGTCCCTTCACAAACTCTGAATTCTCCCAAAACCAATCCATGGAGCATTGAGCAGGAAGAAATCAAAAGCCATACATCTAAAATATCTTAAACAGTAGGGTGGGGGTAAGAAAATAGATTGATAAGGCATTTGGTAAATTTAAAGCATATATAATCAAAGATATAATGATCCTAATACAACAAATAAGCAGTGAAATTAGAAACTAATAAAAGACTAGAGGAGCTGAAGAAGGAGATGAAAAACATAAATTCCCAGCATAGAAAAGAATAGGAATCCATTTTTTTAAATTTCAAACAGAAATCCAGGAAATTAAAAATTCTGTTGGAAGACTGGGCAGCAGAATTGACCAATGTGAGGATAGTGTGTCAGATCTAGGAGACAGGGCTGTGGTTGGTGATCAACTAACAAAAGAAACCTCAAAAATAACAAGGGAAAGGAATAAATATGAGAAAAGGAAAGAAAATGGAAACAAAGTTTTTGAAGTAGGGAGGGTTGAAGCGGTTGAAGGGAGGACAGGGGAATGGAGAAAAATAAGAATCAAGACATATTATGTAAAGGTACAAATCTTCAATGATGAATGTCATTATATTGTATACCTAAAATGTACAAATAAAATTAATTTTTAAATAATAACAAGGGAATAGAAAAAAATCAATCCAGCAGCTGTTTGATGATATAAAGAACAGTAATCTAAGACAAATTGGAATTAATGAAAAATAAGAAGCACAAATTACATAAAAACCCTACTAATAAAAGTAACACCAGAAAAATTTCAAAACTTGGAAAAATAATTTAATATACAGATACATGAGGCATGTAGAACCCGAAATCCAACACAAAATCAGAATTAATTACTGTTAGAGAAAAGAAACAAATCATTTATAAATGAAAACCCATAAAAATCACTACAGACATCTTAACTCAAACTTTAAAGTCAAGGAGAGTTTGGAGTGAAGTGTTTTAAGCCTTAAAAGAAAACAACTGCCTACAGAGACTGATATATACTGCAAAACTAAATTTCAAAATTGATAAAAAATAAGATGTTTCCATGGTAAAGAGCATTTTAAAAATATGTGACCACAAACCAGTACTTCAAAAATTCTCGAGTATATCTTAGACAGAGACAATGATGCTAACATTGCTAAAAAGTCCAAAAGAATCAATTCATAAAGGAGGGCAAACAGTTAAGTATGAGAGGAGAAAAGGAATCAGAAGGAGGAAAACAATATAATGACAAGAATAAGTCAAGGATAGTTATCAATTATAACCATCAATGTGAAAAACCCAACAATGTCCTGGATGCCACATTTCTTCAAATAACCACATTTATTCAAAAATTAAATTCAGAGATGAAAGTCAAAGGATGGAAAATAATACTTGATGCAAGAGGGACCTGAACAAAAGCAGGAATATCTATCCTAATTATAGCCAAAGCAGATTTTAAGTCAAGCCTGATCAGAGGTGACAAAGGTCACTACATATTGGTCAAGGGAATAACTCAATAGGAAGTATTAACAATTATCAACATATATGCACCAAATACTGGAACATACAGCTTCAAAAAACAAACCATAATGCACATGATAAATCACTTAGGCACCAATAAAATTGTATTTGGGGACCTCAAACTCCACTGTAACAAATACACAGATCAACTAGATGAAAAGTCAATGAAGAAGTATCAGAGTTGAACTAAAACTTTTAACAAATAAACTTGATAGTTATATCCATCATCAATAAAAAACACATTATTCTCAGGAGCACATGAGACTTTCTATAAAATAGATCACATACTAGCCCATAAAGCATGCTTGAGAAAGTGACAAAGAATAAAAATTATTCCATGCAGGAGATAGTGCAATGAAACAGAAATCAATAGCAAAAGACACCACAGAAACTATGCAAACACATGTGAATTAAATAATAATTCATCAAGGTGAGGTAACATGAAGGTAAAGAAGAAATTAGGCACTTCCTTCAATCAAATGAAAATGCCAGTATGACTAACCAAAAACTATGAGGCACAATGATAATAGTGCTAAGATAGATGTTTATATCAGTAAATTTCCACATCAAAAACAGAGAGAGCTCAAATAAAAAACCTTTTGGTTCATCTTAAAATCTTAGACAAACAAGAACAATCCAAATCTAAATCTTGTATGAGTGAGGAAGTGATAAATAACAGAGCAGAAATTCATTAAATTCAGACTAAAATTTTAAAATAAAAAATGAATAAAGAGTTGGTTCTTTGAAAGATTAAACAAGATAAACCCTTAGTGAACCTTAAAAAAACAAGGAAAGAAGACACAAATCAAGGCAATTAGAAATGAAAAAGTCAAAATCACAACAGATTCTGCTAAAATCCAGATCATTGATAACTACCTTGAGAATCTCTATTCAAAAACTGGAAAATCCAGAATAAATGGATAAATTCCTAGATACATATGAACTACTTGATTTGAACAAAGAAGACATAAAAATCATGAAGAATCCAATACCAGAATATGATACTAAAGAAGAAACAACAAAAACAACAAATACCAAGAAAATCCGAGGTCCCAATACACTGACTGCTGAATTCTACAAGAATTTCAGAGGAGATCTAATATCAATACTCATCAAAATCTTTAATGAAATTGAAAGGAAACAATGCTGCCAAAGTCATTCCTGGAAGCAAGCGTTACCCTGATTTCGAAACCAGAAAAGGAAAAACCAACAAACACAACTACTGACCAATCTCTTTAATGAACATAGATGGAAAAAGCATTAATAAGATACTGGCAAAGAGAATGCAGTAAATTAGCAAAAAGATCATAAGCCATGACCAAGTGGGATTCACTCCACGGATGCAGGGATGATTCTACATATGCAAAACAATGAGTGTAATACACCACATAAACAGAAGCAAGACTAAAACTCAAATGAGCATCTCAATAGAAGTAGACCAAGCATTTGACAAAATCAAACATCTATTTATGATAAAAAATAACCCTGAAGTAAATAGTAATAGAAGTCTTTATCTCAATTTGATGAAGGCCATCTATGACAAACCAATGGCCAATATCATACTAATTGAAGAGAAGATGAAATATTTCCTTCTAAAATCTGGAACAATGCAATGATGTCTGCTATCACCACTCCTGTTCAATATAGTTCTTAAAACACTAGCAGGAACAATTAGACAAGAGAAATAAATAAAAAGAATATGGATAGGAAAGGAAGAAGTTATCATTATTTTTTTGATGACATGATCATTTACATAGAAGACTCCAGAAACTCCACCAAAAGACTCCTAGAAGCAATAACCAAATTCAGTGGTATAGCAGGATACAAAGTCAACACAAAAAAATCAATAGCATTCATGTACATCTATGAAAAATCACAAAGAGAGAAATTAAGGAAACAACACCTTTCACAATAGCATCAAGAAAAATGAAATATTTAGAAATTAACTTAATGAAGTAAGAGAAAGATCTCTAAAATGAAAACCAGTATTCTGAAAGGGATTTTAAAGATGATATCAGAAAATGGAAAGCTATTCCCTTTTCCTGGATAGGTACAACAAATACAGTCAAAATGGCTGTACATCCAAAACTGTTATACAGATTTATCAGAATCCCAATTAAAATACCAATAGTATTCCACATAGAACTAGAGAAACCAATCTTAATATTCATGTGCAAACAGAAGAAACCTAGAATACCAAAAAGCAATGAAGGTCATCAAGTGTAAGGCAGGGTGCATCACAAGACCAGACTGCAAGTTATGCTACAAATCTACAGTGATAAAAACAACATGTTTTTGGAATAAAACAGATTTGTACATCAATAGGATACAACTGAAGATGCAGAAACAACTCCAGGCACTCTCGGCTAAGAGGCCAAATCATTTCAATGTAGGAAATACTGCCACTTTAACACATGGTTCTGGGAAACCTGGCTATCCACATGTCAAAGACTGAATTTAGGCTCATATTTTTCACCATGAACTAAACAAAAGTCAAGATGAAAGATCTAAAGATTTAAACAGAAACACGTCCTCTGGTGGAAGACCAAATAGATAGAACTCTTAAAGACTGTCAGCAAACTCTTAAAGATTGTAAGCAAAGACTTTCTGAGCAGAATGATATTTGCACAAGAAATAATACCAAGAATGAACAAATGGAGCCACATCAAATTAAAAAGATACTGCACAACAAAAGAAATCACAAACAGTGTGAAGAGACAAAGTATAGAATGGGAAAAAATTTACCAGCTACTCTGCCAGCAAAGGACAAATATCTAGAATATACAAAGAATTAGAAAAATTAAACCCCTCAAATTAAAAGACTCTAAGAAAAAAATGGGCATCTGAAATGAAAGGAAACTTTTCAGATGAAAAAGTACAAGTAGCCAATAAATACATGAAAAAATGTTCAACATTGTTGACCTTTGAGAAATGCAAATTAAAACAACACAGACTCCATCTCACTCCAGAAAGAATCATTAGAAAATCAACCAATAATTAATGCTGGAGAGGCTGCAGGGAAAAATGAACCATTCTTCATCATCGGTGGGAGTTTAAACTGGTACCATCACTATGGAAATTAGTATGGACATTCTTCAAAAGACATAAAATTACAAATTGCATTTGACCCAGCTATTCCTCTGCCAGGCATCTCTCCCTCAAAATAAAGTATTTAAAGTTCAGTGATACATGCAAGCTCATATCTATTGAAGCTTGTTTTATAACAACTAAATTTTGGAAACAACCTATATGACCATAAACAGATGAATGGATAAAGAAAATATGGTATTTATACACAATGGAATACTACTATGCAATAAAGAAGGATGAACTTCAGACATTTGTAGGTAAAGAGATGCACCTTGAGACTACAATATTAGGTGAAATAAATCAGACACATGAGTCTAAATATCAAATGGTTTTTCAAAAGATAAATGAGAAATACAGTGATCTTTTTCAAATGAAAACAGAAACAACAGATGGAGGGAGGATTGAGGGAAGGAAGGGAAAATAAAATTTTTTAAAGAGATTTGAAGAAAATAGTGGAAAAAAACTTTTGCAAATGGGAAAAGGTAGAACATTTCATGAAGCAGAAAGGGATAGGAGGAAAAGGGGATAAAAAATAGAATTAAGATTTGTTATGTAAATGTAGTAACTCCCCATGATAAATGTAGTCATTATGTATGACAAATTTGTACTAATAAAAAAATCAAGAAAAAAATGAAAGGCAAGGCAAATCTCATTGGCTTTTTGTAGTTGTTTCTTTTTAAATTTTTTATTAGTAAATACTTATAGTACATAATGATTACATTCCTCCTTGAGAATCGGTATGTGTACATAACACATTGTAATTCTCTTTTTATCCCATTTTCCTCAAATCTCTAAACCTTTCCTCTACCTCCTTATCCCTTTCCTTGTGCAAAAGATGTCTTTCTATATTTTATCTAACTTTTATTTTGTCTTTTTTATATTTTGAATTTCTCATATAAAAGAGATCATGTGATATGTAAGATTGTGTGTCTTTTTTACTTCACTTAGCATTATGGTCTAAAGGTGTACCTATTTTCCTACAAATAACTCAAGTCTGTGCTTCTTTATGACAAAGTGGTACTTCAGTGCATATAAACATCATATGTTCTGTATCCTTTCATCTGTTCATGGACACATAGTCTGTTTCTAAGGTGTAACTATTATGAATGCTGCTGCTATAAAGATGGGTATGGATATATCACTGTAAGATGATGTTGTTTCCCCTTATTTTCCATGAAATTAATTAGTTAATTCTCATCTTATTTAGGCTATTAATTATTATATATCAGTGCAATTATAAATCATTTAAATATTTTTTAATGTTTCATGGCATTTTAATTACTATTTGTATCAAAGCTTACATTGCCACATTTCTTTCCAGTAGAAAGATTTTTATGTTTGTTTCTGAGTCCATTTTGACAGTACTAAATTAAGTTAGCATAGCTTAACAGCTATTGACATAATGTGTTATCAGCTTGACATATACCTTTCATATCCTAAAAATTCTCTCTGTAGAGAATTAAAATTAGTAATTTTTCTGAAAAGCTCTACTTTATTTTAGTGAAAAATAGTATTTCAAGACCATAGCAATAGTATTGGTCATTATTTCTCATCTTTTTCAAAAGAAAGATATGAAATCATATAATATATCATAAGAAAAATTATAATTATATATGTTTCATAAAATATGTAAAAGTTATAATATATGTTCAGAAATACATTTACATATATCCTGCTTCTAAATTCCTATCTGTATATAATTATTGGAGTTCATATCAATATTTTGAATTCTAATGCACTACAAGGAGGGTTAAGTTTTCACTTGCTACATTACACCTATACTTCTGTTCTACATGAAAATTCCTGCTTCTCATGAACCTGGCCAAAGATGGAATTCCACTCTCAAACAATTGTTCACTTTCTCTACTTAATACCAGACATAAAAGAAACAGTGAATCATACTAACACTCTCACAGAATTAGTTATGGTAATCATTGAAATTTTGAATGTATTCTTTCTATATTCTCTCTTCAGTTTTTTGTAATTGTGGAAATGATAAAATATATAGCCATTTACATGTATTTCTTTTTTCTCTTTAACCTTCATTTAGTCTCATTTTCCCAGCTTATTATACATGTAGTAATCACCAATCACATTTATGTTGCTATTCTATTAATTTTGGTAGTGGAAATCTTATTATATTGATTTCTTAAAAAGTGATCATGAGAAAAATATTCTTTGAGTTTTTGTATGTTGTTGGCTGTTTATTTTTTGTCACATCTTTCTTAAGTCATGTCTGGATTCAAAATCTTGGCTCATTTTATTTTCTTAATTACCTTAAATATGTAAACTCATTTACTTGTGGCAAAAAACATTGTTGTAAAAAATTGATGATATGGGAGATCCAACATAGTTGAATAGAGGAGTCACAACTGAGATACTCACAGATCAACTAAAAACACAGGAAATTGGAAGCATGGGAAGAACAAAAACTTTGATACACTAAATCAATTTGGAAAGAAGATGTTTCTAGATCAAACAAAAAGTGTGCATAGCAGTTAAAAAGAGGGAAACAATCTGATAGGTCTAATCCACTGGGCCTCCACCCTCAAACATCAGGGGAACAGTCATTCTGTGAACTTCCTAAATGGCTGGAGAGATTCAAAAAGCACAGTAAAGTCTCAGCTTACAGGGTAGACTTGAGGTGTATGGGCCTCCTTCATCTCATTCTCCCCTCTCAAAACACTGAGGAGGCTGCAGCTGGCAGCATATACACCGGCACACATCAAGGGAAGAGATGAGGGACTGGAGAGTCTTTTTGCCCATTCATCTAGTCTTAGATTCTGGGAGGATAAACAAGTGACCACTGCTTGTGTTGGAAGTCTTCAATATTGAACCTAGGGCAGATGTGAATTACCACTAAGATCTTGTAGTTTATCTCAAGCCAACTAGATATTCACCTGGCACACAGAGCTATCATTGGTCTGGTTTGAGTCTATAATCAGCACCCTTGGGCTCATTTGAGTCTACACCGAACTCTCACTACCTGGCTCCAATCCTGACCTGCCAGAGACTGTATCTGACACCTAGCACCAGTCCCTGAGCAGCCTTGGTTTCCACAGGGTGTTCTAATACCAAGTAATCTCTGCCTGTTACACGGAGACTGTGGCAGCATCTGTTCAGCATGAGGTACTCTGCCTCCACTCTAGACACATCAGAGACTCCACCCTGCATTTTGATAGAGTCTCAGGCATAATCATTGCCTGACACAAGATGTCTGTCCTCTGCCTGGTTAGCAGCATGTGTTAAGAATTTCTTTGTTTTCCCCAGTGGCCCATATACCCTTGAGACACAACCCAGCACCCTGAACAATCACTGGACATGATAGAATCTCCCCACATCAGTCCCAGGAGCACCTGGGTCTTCCCTGGCTACCACAGGGCAACAGGAGCCTCCATGTGGTATTTGGAGCTAGTCTCCTGGACATAAGGATATTCATCACGTGCCCAGCATTGGCCCCAAACCATCACAATACATGCCAGAACTCTCAAAATCCAATGCTCCACATATTTTCTGGGCCAGCTTGAATAATTACCACAAACAGGGTTTAACAAACAGCGGACTCACTGATCTGAGATATATCCACACAATGCAACAGACTATAAAGAGAGGCAAAGAGGCATGTGAATTACAAGATTATATATTGCAGGATCTGGAAGAAAACACACTTCAGGAAATACTTAGGATTTCTTTTCTCTTTTCCCCCCTCTATTCTCCCTTCATCGAAAACAATTATATTTTTTCTCATCTATTGGTATTTTTCATTGTTATTATTATTTTCTTACTATTGGTGGAACATGGAATTATGTCACCCATTTTCTTCCTCTTTCTTAAAACATAACTTTGTTTCATTTGTTTGAATAGGTCCCCCTTTATTCTCTCTCTTCTTTCCCCCCCCATCTCCTTGTCTCTCTTTTAACCTGTTTTCCTGAGTATTTCTTATTTTCTTTCCCTGTAGTTTAAAATCCATCCCCTTTATTTATCCTTGTCCTAGTTGGTTTTTTCAGTTCCTGTTATCTAATACTACTAATTTTCTTTTGCTTCTTAGTGTGATCATTTATATCAGTCTTACCACTTTCCTTCCATATTTGTTTGATTTTTCATAATCTATTATTTCCCTGTTATCTTCATGCTTCCACATTCACACCATTTACCCCTATGAACCTGTAGGTAGCTAAATACAACTTATTACAGCTGAGTGCTGTTCTATTTTTTAAAAAGGTAGAATCTCTCTATTGAATAGATATTTCCTATACAAAATACCTGGTTTGTCTTAGAATTTGTTCTATAACTATAGGTTCTCTTCTGCAGCACATATACTAAAGAAACACAGATCTCATCCCCATGGATAAAGGTGGTACAGTGTTAGTTATTAGAGTTTGTCATTATTCACTTTGTCCTTGATGCTCTTGTTATTGTTGATTGTAATGCATTGACCAAAGGACATAGTTATTGTGATCAATTGGTGTTCTGTGTATACCAATGTCCAGATTATCTTGGAGTCATAAACACTTCATTACCAAAGAATTGGATAGTAGGCCAGTCTGCAACCTTTTCTGCCTCACAAGCAAAGGGTGTAGGATCCTGGGATCTAAAACCAAATAACTAGCTAAACCTAGAGGATATCTCTGAAAAATTGATGTTATTATAAGCAGAAGTAATTCTCTCTTCAACTATAGGGACAGAGACCAAATCACATTTAGTAAATTACAGAAGGGATAGATAATATCATGGGACATACAAATCTGTAAAGACTTCATGGGGAGACAAAAATCTTACTAAAACTCTTCAGGTGTACCACAAGTTCTCCTCTACTAGACTTCAACCCACAGTATCTTCCCAAAAATGAGGAAAAGAAGAAGAAGAAAAAAAAAATATATATATATATGACAAAAGTTGGCCTGTGAACTCTCCCAACTCTGCTAAAGCAGAGCAAGGGTCACAAAGAGAGAGGAAAAGCAAACATTAGGTAGCAAAACTCTATGAAAAGTTTATACAAGGGATGAAGAAACTCACTGAGCTCAAAGAGTAAATGAACCAACAGTTCAAAGCAATATCACTCAATATGCCCATGGTGAATGTGGAGGAAATATGTAAAAACCTGGACAAGCTAACCAAAAGAGTTCAAAACTTGAATGTCAGATTCAAGGATATAGAATTCTTGAAAAGATGTCAGACAGAAACTCCTGAAATAAAATAACTGTACAGAGTTCATAAATGGCAGAAATGATCAATGTAAAAAGAAGGTATCTGAAATTGAGAATGAAATAAATTGATATCAAGTACTCAAAAAAGCCAGAAAGAAATAAGAGAATGATAGATTTTCCAGCAGCTACAGATGATACTAAGAAGGCCAGTCTAAGGCTAAGTGAAGTAAGAGAAAAACTAGGAGATGGTTCAGATGGATTTACTAACATGTTTACAGAAATCATAGAAGAAAATTTCCCAAATATAAGAAAAGAATTTAAAATAAAATTAAGCAACACATACAGAACATCAAACAAATATGATGAAAAAAAGATGCTCACCAAGGCATGTCCTTATTAAATTACCAAATATCCAGCAAAAAAAAAAAATCCCAGAATTTAAAAAGTAGTCAGAGAAAAACAAAAAAAATTGAATATAAAGGCAAACCTACTGGAATTACAGCAGAGTTCCCAAAACAAATCTTATAGGGCAGAAAAGCCTGGAATTAATTGTTTCAAGCCTTAAGAAAAAATAACTTCCAACTCACATTAACTTTTTCAAAAAAGTTATCTTTCAAAATAGATGGAGGAATAAGGTATTTCTATAAAAAATTCCATCTCAAAAGATATATGAGTGTTAAACCAGCACTCCAGAAAATACTTTAGAATATTCTTGACAGAAGATAACAACCAGAGGAAATGAAAACTCTGAGTAAGGTCAATGGATAAACAAGAACAAAAAAAAATTCAGAAAGTCATTAGCAAAGAAAGAAGGCAATGATAGTAAATAACCAACACATCTCAGTAATGTCTCTCAACATTAAAGGCTTCAACTCTCCAATTAAGTGACATAGACTGGCAAATTGGATCAAAAAACCAGAATTGGACATTCTGTTGCATTCAAGAAACTCATGTAATTCAAAAAGACATTCATAGACTAAAATTAAAGATGGAAACAACAGTTTTTTACACCAGCACCCACAACACAAGCAAGGGTAACAATTTTAATCTCAGACATGGTAAACTTCAAGCTAAAACTGGTTAGAAGAGACAAAGAAAGTCACTACATAAGGGAACATTTGAACAAGAAAACACAAAATTGATAAATATTTATGCAACAAACAGTGGAGCACCTATCTTCATAAAACAAAAACTGCTAAAAATAAAAGATCAAATAAGCACTAATGAATTCATAGTAGGGGATATTAACACCCCACTTTCACAAAGAGAGATCAGTTTAAAAAATCAATCATTAATATTAGAGCTGCACACCCTTGAACAAAAAGACTTAATAGATATCCACAGAGTATTTCAACCTATATACCATATTATACAGTCTTTTCTAAGCCGCATAGTACTTTTTCCAAAACAGGTCACACACTAGTCCACAAAGCCTGCTTAAATAAATACAAAATAAGCAAAATAATCTCATCCATATTATCAGATCACTGTGCAATGAAAATAGAAATCTACAATGATGAAAAGATATAAGTGCCTGGAAAATTAACATTCTTAAAAAATAGGTCACAGACGAAATCAAATAACAAATTTAAATTTTTCTGTAAGTTAATGACAATGAGTTTACAACTAACTGAAACCTCTGGGAGACTATGAAAGCAGTTCTAAGAGGAAAGTTCATCACAATGAATGCTCACATTCAGAAAACAGAGCAATTAAAAACAAATAATCTTATGAAGAATCTTAAGATATTTGAGAAACAGTTCTAGGCCCAAACTGAAATTAAGGAGGGAAATTGTAAAAATGAGAGCAGAAATCTATGAAATTTAGACAAAAAATCAATGAATTGAAGCTGTTTCTTTGAAAGAATAAATAAAATAGATAAGATCTTAGCCAGATCTACCAAGAGAAAGAGTGAGAAGCCTCACATCAATGCACTTAGAAATGAAAGTGAAATCACAACTAACATTGTTGAAATCCATGTGATAGTAACTACTCAAAAAATTGTATTCCAACAAATCAGCAAATTTTGAAGAAATAGGTTTGTAGAATCATACAAATTATCAAAATTAACCCAAGAAGATATAAATATGCTTAACCACCCTATAAACAAGCAGTGGAATTGACATAGTAATAAATAATCTACCAACTAAAAAGAAGCCTAGGACCTGATGCATATACCACTAAATTCTATAAAACCTTTAAGGATAGCATACCACCAATACTTCTCAAACCCTTCAAAGAAATTGAAAATGGAGTGTTCTCAAATTAGTTTATGGAACCCAGTGTCACACTGATCCCAAAACCAGACAAAGATCTAATAAAAAGGAAAACTATAGACCATTCTCCTTATTGAACATAGATGCAAAAATCCCCAACAAATATTAACAAATAGAATGCAGCGCATGATCAAAGAGATCATAAATCATGTGAAGTAGGTTTCATCTCAGAGATGTGTAAGTCAATATATGTAATATATCACATAAACAGGAGCAAGGTCAAAAACCACATGATCGTATTAATGAATGCAGAAAAGGCTTTTGACAAAATCCAACATGCTTCATGATAAATAACCCGAAGAAAACAGATATAAATGTACATACCTGAATCTTATATGTTAGTTATGACAAACCAACAGTCAACATCATGTTAAATAAGGAAAGACTAAAATCATGTCCTCTAAAATCAGAAGCAAGACAAAGATGCCCACTATCACCAATTCTTTTCAACACAATACTTGAAACATTAGCCAGGGAAATCAGGCATGAGAAAAAAATAATAAAAGGAATACATGTAGGAAAGGAAGAATCCAAATTATCATTATTTGCAGAAAACATAATACTATACATAGAAGACCTATATAGCTCCAGCAAAAAAACCTCTTAGAATTAATAAACAACTGTGGCAGCCTAGCAGAATACAAGATCAACATACAAAAATCATTAGCATTTGTGTACACCAGTAATGAACTCGTTGAGCATAAAATTAGGAAAACAATACATTCACAGTAGCTTCAAGAAAAATTAAATATGATGAAATTAACAAAGAAAGAGAAAGTCCTCTACAAAGTACTATAGTACTCTGAAGAAGGAGATTGAAGAGGACATCAGAAAATTGAAAGATGTCTCCTCCTCCTGGATAGGCAGAACTAAGATTGTCAAAATGGCCATATTCCCAAAACTTTTATACACAATGAATGCAGTCTTAGTCAAAATACCACAGCATACTTTAGAGAATTAGAGCAAACTATTCTAAAATATTTGTGGAATCAGAAGAGACTCAGAATAATAAATGCAACAAAAGCAAACCTGGAGGTCTTGTAATACCTGACTTCCATCTTACTCCGTAAAAAACAACAATCATTAAGAAATAAAAAAATAACAAATACTAATATGGCTGTGATGAAAAAGGAACACTCCTACATTGTTAGTGGAAAGGTAAATTAGTACAACATTATGTAAATTACCATGGAGATTTCTCGAAGAACTAACATTCCATATGACCCAGCAATACCCCTTCCCAAAGGACTTAAGACATCATACTGTATAGACACATGAATACCAATATTTACAGCAAAACAATTTATAAAACAAAATTCTGGGAAGAGCCTATATTCCTCTCAACAGAGAATTAGATAAAGAAAATGTTGTATCTATATATAATGGGATGCTAGTCAGGAGGTATAAAGAACTACAAATTTGAGCCTTTCTGGAAATTGGGTGCACTTGGTAAATATAATGTTGAGTGAAACAAATGAGGCACACGAACTTTAATACAGTATTGCATCTCTCATCTGAGTAAAACAAAGTATAAACTAAAACTAAACAAAAATAAAGGAAGGATAGAATGATATAAGGGGATCGATCTCTTCCACATAAGAAGGGGTCCAGGGCATAAAAGGATAGGTGTGAGGGGGAGGGGATGTGGAAACAGGTAACATGAAGATATGTCATGTATAAAGTCCTAATATCCTCAATGAATGTGAACATTATATGCCATAAATATGAATTAAGATTAATAATATCAACAAGAATGAAAAGAGATTGGGGAACTAGAGAAAGTGCAGATAGAGTGGAGGTAAGTAGATTTTTAAAAGAAACAAGCTTACTATGTACATGTACCAATTACCCCCCAAAATTGTAAAATGCATATACTGCAAATTTACTGATAAATGAAAATAATTAAAAATTCATGATAATCTAATTTTCATTGCAAGTCACATGTTTTGTGTATATGCTGATGATTGTTATTTTGCTTAACACCCAGGTACTTTAATAGAATGTGAGAACTGGATCTATGATGTGCCCTTTTTCTACTGCCAAACTTCAAGTAAAATACAAATCTAAAAAAAAGCTTTCAATTTGCAAGAAAATTTGAAATAAGAAAAAAAATTATCCATCTTTATATAAAATAATCCTAAAAACTGTCCAAATATTCATGATTTACTCTGATTTACCTATGAGCTTTGAAATTTTGAACATGAACATTCATTTCTTACCCTGTATCTGGGTATTTTTACCCAGATAACTAAATGCAAGTTGAGTCCTAGGGACAACAGACATCCTATTCATTAATTTAATTAGAACCTTTTCCACTTATGTTTTCAATTATAATCATTGTTTATTTGAACTATAGTCACGTATCTTCATTAGAAGCATCAGTAGCTATCTGGAAATGAAAGTGTGCTTGACATTCATAATTAACTGTAAAATTAATAGGTTTGATTTCTGATAAAATAAGCAATGTTTTTACAAGATGAAAATGAAAATTAAGGACAGGGTTCGAATAAAATTCAGCCTTTATGATAAAGTTAAAAATAAGGCACAAATTAATGTGGATGCTATTTTCTGACAATACTCCCTTAACTTTGCTTCCAAAGTTCATTGGTTAGCTCTTTTTTTTTTTTTGCAAAACAAAACATTTCCAACAAATAAACAAAGGCCCTGGAAGCAGGTTTCATAGAATATCATTTCCTTCTGATAACTGCATTATCTCCCTGATCCAATGTAAACATCACGTTGGAAAAAAAAAAAGGAATCAGTGAGTGAACAGCTTTTTCATTAAAAGAAGCACCAAAAATTGGAAAAGGGTGGTGAGTTGGGAGCCAGAAAATTGGGGATTTGAACTATGGTTCCATTACTTACCAACTTGATGAGCTTAAACAAGTTATTAATTTTCTATATCTCTATATCATCATCTGAAAAGTATATACTAATGACATTTTTATAAATCTCAAATTAAATAATAAATGATGAAAATGGTATAAACTATACAATGATAGGTAAATTTTTTGTATTATGTATTATTTTCAGAGGAAACATGGTAGCTTGGTAATAAATGTGGAAATTGTAGGACATGTTAAGGTGTTTTATATGTAAACATATCAAACAAATATTTCAAACTATTTTACATATTCAACAGAAATAAAAGAGGAGAAAAGCTCAGCATTCATATGCTCATTCCCTCACTAAATGACAATGTCAGTTTAGCTTCATTTTTAATAATATTCTTTCTTATGAATTGCCTTGAGAATTACCTCTTTAAAATGATCTTCCCATTTTTTACCTTAGTAATTACAACTTACTTAAGAAGACTGGATACTTTCATTGATGGATTGGAATAGTTTTATTGCCTTAGTCTTATACTTGTTAAGACAGCTCTTGCTGATATACACAAGGTCTGGCTGCAAAACTTGGAGGAAGACAAATTTTTCTCTGGCTGTTTTCTACAACCCAGGTCAACATCAACATGGCCCAGTCATGGGGCTTTTAAAAGATATTTTCTCCTTTCTATCCATTTGTCTATTAACTAGACAGTTTCTGTTATCACCTGGATGTCAATTCAGTGTATGTCTAATAATTAGGCTCTGAGAAAATAACCAGCTTAAAGCACATCTTCTCTCAGTGTTTTGCTTTTCAAAAGGCATTTATGGGAAAGAATAAAAGGCCTAAAGGTGTAAAATATGATGATGAAATTACATTCAATAAGTTTCATTGTATAGTCAATTATATACTTAACTCATAGGGTTTACTTTGAAGGTATTAAAACATGCAGAAACTCAAATTTCATCTGTTGAAGAAGAGAGGGCAATTTAAAAAAATAAAATTTATAAAATACTCAGCTAGTGACTTACTTTCTTGTAAATTGCATATTTTCTAAAAACATAGATCTTAGTAAAACCTGAATTAAATGCTGGCACTGATTCTTTAAGGTCTTATTAATTTTAATTTTACTCTACATGGCAATGCAGAATACATTAATAATGATCAAAGTCTACTGAAAAAGAGTTAGTAGATACTGTTGTGTACCAAAATGTATAACAAGAGAGGGTACATAAGCATCCCCAAAAAAAGGAAATGAAAGAAATCTGGCAATAGCAAATAAATAATTACCTGAATACAATTTAGTACTTTTTCAGAGCTAAATTTACCAAAGACTATATTTAGTTATTTGAGCTCATAACTGAGGACACAAAAGAAGATTGTATCTCTAAGTAGACATTCTTAGATACTGTCTTATATATTGATCCCTTGCTCTTGGCCTTATAAGAATCTACCATTATGTAGATGACAATCCTGGATCAAATTTTACTGACCCTTAAGAGTAAACATATTATTTCTCACTGGAGAAAGAAAGGGCAAAGAGGTACTTCACTGATGATGCTGTCTTTTAATGATAAGTTTATTTGAGAAAGTGCATGAATATAAAGGAGTAGATTTGGTGTTCTAAATTCAACTTGTTCCACAGTCCCCAACAAGACCCATCTTCAACTAGTAAATTTGAGGAAAAAATGTGTTTCATAACTTTTCCTGAATTATCCATTTTATAGTTGCTTGTCTGTCTGAATTATTCTTTCTTATTACTCTTATGTATCTTTATTTAAAACCACTGTTTGCTTCATTGAATAACAATGTCCTGCAACTATTATACTTTGATGTAATTCTGGTATGAATACATTTGCTTATATGCAAAGATGATGTGGAAATATACACCTTCACCTTTATTTTTGCAAAGTATAGGAGTTTTTAAGTACTTAAATTGCACAACAGTAGAATTTAATGAACCACTGCAAGTATAAGATGAAAATTAGAATACTGGAAAGAAATAGAAAATTATAACATAAATATAATAGTACAAACAGTTAAATGGAGAAAACTATCTTAATTCCTTGATGTACATTTCATTCACTCACAGACGACCCCAATAGTTTCTAGCTTTCTTCCCATAGTTCAAGGTCTAGTCTTTATATTCTCTTTAAGAGAACCATCTTAGTTAAAAGTTCACACCAGTTTTTAACTACCTTTTACAATACTAAGGATTTTTAATCTTTATTATAGAGTTGGTCTTTCTCTGGGATCATTGCTTCCCACCTCCACCACAAAGTTCAAGGACACAATGTCATGGAGCAGCACAGTTTCAAAAGTCTGAGTTATGAATGAAACATGATGAACAAAGGGTGGAGTAAATGCAGTCTTTCAGTGAGAAGAATGCCCTTTTCAACTGAACAGTTAAAAATGGGATTTTCTGATGAAGTTATTTAATTCCCTTAGAGAGAGATAAACATATTGTTTCATCTAATCATGTCTTATGATTATCAAAAATTTAACTAGTATATCTGTATCTCTCTCTCTCTCTCTCTCTCTGGTGAACACAAGCAAAAGTTGTAATTCACAAAGACAGTTGTACAGTCAAGCTTCATGTTAAGAAGAATTACCATAGATGTACTCTGATATACAAAATAGTATGAAAAAAATTTGATGTATTATGATTTTATATTTACAATTAAAAGCATTGATATATGTACATATATATCAACTTAATAATAATTAAAATATCAAAATAGTCTCACACCCCATCCTCATTTTTTTCAATTTTAATTTTTTTATTAGTATACATTTTTGATAAATTTAATAAACACATTCCTCGTGGGGAGTTGGTACATGTATATAGCACAACCTTATTTTTTTTAGTTCCCTTTCCCTCCCTGTCCTCTCCTCTCCCACTACCTTTTGGTATCTTTTGTTTTTGCAAAGATCTATCTCCCTATTTCCCACTATCTAGTTTTTATTTTGCTCTTTATTTATATTGTGGGTTTCTTGTTTAAGAGATACCTTGAAATATTTAAGCTTGTGTGTCTGATTTATTTTACTTAACTTTATTTTCTGAAAGTGAATCAATTTCCCTAAAAATGGCTCAAGTTTATTCCTGAATAGTACTTCATTGTGTATAAATACCACATTTTCTTAATTCATTCATCCATGGGTAGAAATATAAGCTGCTTCCAAGACTTAGCTACTGTGAGTTGTACTGCTATAAAGATAGATATGCAAGTATTACAGTAATATGATGTTTTTAAATCCTTTGGAAAGATACCTGGAAAAGAAATACCTGCATCAAGTGAAATTTCTATTTTCAGTCTTTTAAGGACTCTTATTGATGATAGCCATTCTTTCCACATAAATGGAATCAGTGTTTTAATTTTTGTTCATATAGTGACCAAAACAGTGAAGATTTTTTTTAATGTGCTCATTGACCCATTTGTGTTTTTTCTTCTGAAAAGTGTCAGTTCATTTCAATTGCCCATTTTTTGGACTGGGTCTTTTATTTTACATCAACTAATTTTTTGAGTTCTTCATATTTTCTAGATATTATTCATCTGCGTGAGAAATAGTTGAAAATAATTTCCACATTTTTTGTATTTTCTGTGCTTTGTTAATGATTTCTCTTGCTGTGTAGAAGTTTTTTATTTTGTTGATTCTTGGTATTATTCCTTGTGCAATTGAAGGTCTGTTCAGAAAGTCCTTCCAGATACTTATGTCTCCAAATTTTTAGCTATTTTATCTTCCAGATATTTATGTGTTTTGTTTTAACATTTAGACCTTTGGTCCATTTTTAGTTTAGCACATGGTGAGAGATATAGGCCTAACTTCATTCTTCTGCATATGGATAACCAGTTTTCCCAGAATCATTTGTTAAACAGGCTGTCTTTTTTCCAGTGTAAGTTTTTGGGCCCTTTGTCAAAGATTGAGTATCTTAATGTGCCTGGAGTTGTTTCTGCATCCTCTGTTCTGTTCCCTTTATCCACCTGATTTTTTCCCAATACCATCATGTTTTTTTCAGAAGAGCTTTGTAGTATAATTTGAGGTCTGGGATTGTAAATCTCCTGCTTTGTTCTTGTTTCTCAAGAATTGGTTTTGCTATTCTAGGACTCACCTGGTTCTACATGAATTCTAGGATCTTTTCTCTAATTTTATGAGGAATGTTATTGGTGTTTTGATTCAGATTGGATCAAGTCTATATCAGTTTTAGAAGTATAGCAATTTTGATAATATTTATTCACCTATCCAGGAAGATATCTTTCCACTTTCTATTATCTTCTTTAATCTTCTCTTGCAGAGCATTCTACTTTTGTTGTAGAGGACTTTCACTACTTTTCTTAAGTTAATTCCTAAGTATTTAATTTTTTATGCTATTGAGATTGGTACTGTTTCCCTAATTTCTTTTTCATTGTGTTTATTATTGGTGTCATGGAACACTATAATTTGTGGGGGGGGGTGTTGACTTTGTGTTCTGCTATGTTCCTGAATTTGATTATTAATTCTAGGAGGTTTTTGGTGAAACACTTTGGGTCTTCTAAGTAGATTTTATTATCTACAAATAATAGAAAATTGACTCTTTTCCCTACACATATCCCATTTTTTTCTTTCTGTTATGTGATTGTCCTGGCTACAGTCTTGAGATCTATATCGAATAGTTTTGATGATGGCATCCATCCTTCTCCTGCTTCTAAATTTACAGGAAAAAATTTTCAGCTTCTCCCATTTAATATGATGTTGGCAATTGGTTTTTCATGAACAGCTTTTATTAGACTAATATAAGGTCCTTCTGTATCTCTTTCCTTCAGGAATTCTATCATAAATGTATATGGGATTTTGGAAAAATTTTCTTTTTCTCCGTCACCTGAAATGATCATGTGATTTTAATCTTTGCTTCTGTTTATGTGATATATTTCTTGATTTGCATATTTTGAACCATCCCTGCATCTTGATGAATCCTAATTCATCTTGACACATGATCTTTTTGGTGATATGTTGCATTCTCTATCCCATTGTATCATTGAGGATTTTTGCCTCTGTGCTTATTAAAGATCTCTTTAATAAGAGATATCTTTTTTACTTGGTTCCTTTTCTGGTTTTGAAATTAGAGAAATGCTAGCTTTCACAAAAGATTTCAGGAGTACTCCTTCCCTTTCAATTTCTTAAAAGAACTTAAGTATTGATGTTAGATCTTCCCAGATTTTTTTTGTAGAATTGAGTCATAAATCCATCTATCCCTGGAAATTTCTTAGTTTATAGGCTTTATTTTTTATTATTATTTTAATTTCTTCAGAGGTTATTGGGTTATTCATGGTTTTTAAATCTTCTTGGTTCAGTTTTAGTAAATATTATGCATCTAGAAATTTTTCAATTTCTTCTGAATTCTCCATTTTATCAAAATACAAGTTCTCAAAGTAGTTACAAATATTCTTCTGGATTTCAGCAATGTCCTTTGTGACTTTGACTTTTTTATTTCTAATTACAATGCCTTGTGTGTTTTCTTTCTTATTTTTGGTAAGATTGCCTATTTTATTTATTCTTTCTGAGGACCAGCTTGATTCATTGATTAACTGCATTATTCAGTCTCTAATTAATTTCTGCTCTGATCTTTATAATTTCCTCCTTGTACTAGTTTTAGATTTGGATTACTCTTGTTTTTCTAGGACCTAGAAGTGCATCAATAAGGTATTTATTTGGACATGTTCTGTTTTTTGATCTGGGTATTCATAAGTATAAACTTAGGCCTTGTTTCATCATCTCTCATGGGTTCTGCTATGTTGAACTGTTGCTATTGTTTGATTCCACAAACTGTTTCAATTTTTTCCTTGATTTCTTTTGTGACCCATTGATTTTTCAAAAGTTTTGTTTAATTTACATGTGTTTGCACAATACTTTCTTTTTCCATTGATTTCTAGTCTCATTGCACTATGATCTGATGATATTTATGAGATAATTTTGATTATTTTACATTTAATTATGTGTGCTTTATGTGCTAGCATGTGATCTATTTTGATGAAAGTCTCATGTGCTACTGATAAAAATGTGTATTTTGTTGTTCAGTGGAATACTCTGTAGATATTTATTAAGTCAATTTTTCTTTCTACTCTAATATTTATTTTTTAGTTATTTTTGTCTAGTATATCTATTTGTCACTCTAAGATACTGGCTTATTTTATGTCCAGGAAATTAGTTACTTTATGAAGTTGGTTGTTTTGATGTTTGTTGCATATATGTAATTGTTACATATTCTTGTTGAATTGTTTCCTTAACCAATATGTACTAGACTTCTTTGCCCCAGGGTGCCCCTTGGGGCCTATGGTGTGGGATAAGTCCACTGCCTCTCACTAGACCTTCCAGCCCAAGGCACTGAGCTTGCATTTGTGGGAGGCAGCCTCCATTTCCTAATAAGCATCTGACGTCTTTGTTCTTTTCCGTGCATTTTTGTCCATTTCTCCAACTTCTCTGTAAATTCTGATTTTCATGTCTTTTTTTATCTAATTCCAAATCCTCTGCTTTATTTCTCTTTATCAACACATTGTTATATAGGTGTCTGGATCCCAGATTTCAGAGCGGCAGAATTTTGCTGCTTATCATTACTCCCCCATTTTCCCCCTGACCATTATATATACACATATATATATATATATATACATATATATATATATAAATATATATACACATATACATATATCCATTATATGACCATTATATATATATATATATATATATATATATATATATATATATATATATAGTCAGAATTTGAAGAATAGGAAATGGCGTTTGCTGAAATACCCATTGAAAACAACAGAACTATCTATTCGTCATCTACTTTCTGGTTTTTCAAAGAGCCATAACATTTTCAAATTATCACTTTTATCTGGCTTATTAGAAAACGAATTTTAGGAAGAGTAAAGATGGGAAGAAGGAGCTAAGACCTAAATTAAGTTAACTAATTTCCAGAAGTAGAAGAATTTATTAATTATTAGCCCATAACAGTTCCCTAAGTTCAGTGTGTTTTTTTTCCATTAAATTTATTGGTACATTTTAGGTATAAAATACAGTTACATTCATCATTGGGATCTTCTACCTTTACATGACATATCTTTGTTCTTATTTTTTCCCCATTCCACTGACCACCCTTCACCCCCTCCTCCCTTCCCTATTTACAAAGACTTTGTTTCCATTTTTTTCCTATTCTCTTATTTTTTCCCTTCTTTCCTTTCCCCTATCCCTCCCACTTCCCCTACTTATTTAAACCTTTTCTTCCTATTACACAATATCAATTATATATTTTGATCCTTATTTACACGTTTAGATTTTCACACCAGAGAATCTATTCTGTATTTACACATGTACAATGGAAGAAATTGTAATAACTGAGTTCAGTCTTTAAGGGATCATTATTCTACCTGTTATGTTTGCATATATGTTGTGTGTGTGTGTTTGTGAGAGAAAGAGAGAGAGAAAGAGAGAGAATAAGTAAAATTCTTTGAGGTGATTACTGAGTGAAGTTACCCAAGTCATTATACATTTACTGCCACAGATCCTAGTTTACTCTAGCAGGGTAAACAGTTTGCTGTTAATATTTAATTATTAAACAAATATTTCTCCATACATTTTAGTTTGAGAAAAAAATTACTTTGTAAATTGTTTTTGAGAACACAAAAAATAATAAAATGTAGGAAAATGATAATATCTGTTCCTACTATGTTTCAATAAAAATAATTTCCCCTTATGTTGGAGAGGAACAATTTAATAGTTAAGGGAAAATTGATTTATTTCAAAACCCAGAGAACGCTATGAAAAAGTTGTACTTTTGAACATTCTCTCTGTGCACACAAATGCACACAAACACATACACAGACACACACAGCTAAATGGGAAAGGATTATGCTGAATAATTAAACCAGGCCAGCTCTTAATTTTAAAAAAACTCTTAACAATCATAATATATGATATATTCAGCTCCTGAATAATTGACCATGCCAGATAACGTAAATAAAAAGTGATACAGAAGAATAGATAAAAGTAGATCTGTTCTGGTTAAAAAAAAAATATATATATATATATATATATATATATATATATATATGTATGTGATCTTCTCAATCAGAAATATATATTTTAAAAAGAGACTAAGGTAATATTATATATATATATGATATGTATCGTTTAATATAATACATATTTATATTAATTAATATAGTGTACCATTGTTTTTATTATTTAAATTTTATTAGTACATGTTTGCAGTACATAATGATTACATTTATTATGGGGGATTGGTACATGTACATAACACGTCTCAATTTTTTCCCCTTCTCCTCTACCTCCTCTTTTGCCAGCATCAGATTCATTTACTTACGTTATAATGTCTTATAAAGTTATCCTACATATAGAGATTAACCACCAGAATAATTGGCAAAAAACATATAAAACATGTGAGACATTTATACTAAATTGAAGTACACTTTCATTGTGCATGCTGGATTACAGTAATATTTTTTAGTCTCTCTTTTTACTATTATGTGTCATTAATATTGCACTTTATTTACGTATTGAGTTTCTCATAAAAGAGAAACCAAGCAATATTCAAGTTTGTGTGTCCACTTAACTTTATTTAAATCTATAGTCTCAAGATGCATCCATTTTCCTACAAATGTTTCAAGGTTATTCTTATTTATGGCACAATAGTTCTTTGTGTTTAATTACCAGAATTTCTTTATCCATTCATCTGTTGATGGGTGTACAGGCTGGTTCCAGGATTTAGCTATTATGTATTATCTTATTATTTCTTGCGCAACTGAATTTTTGTTCAGAAAATCTTTTCCTAAATCTACATCTTCAAGACATTTACCTGTTATTCCTTTTAGCGGATAAAGTGTATCTCTTCTAATGTTTAGATCTTTGATCTATTTTTATTTTATTTTAGTGAATGTTTACAGATAGGTCTAAGTCTAGATTTCGTCTTCTACATGTGGAAAGCAAGTTTTCCCAACATCATTTGTTGAAAAGGGCTATCTTTCCTACAGTGAAAGGATTCGGCCCCTTTGTCAAATATAACATAGCTGTGTACCTGGAATTATTTCTGCTTCTTTTATTCTACTCCATTGATCCATGAGTCATTTTATTTGACAATATTATGTTGGTTTTTATCACTGGGCCTTTGTGGTATAACTGGAAGTCAGGGCTTGTGATGTCCCCTACCATGTCATTGTTGGCCAGTATTGCTTTTGATATTCTAGGTCTCTTCTGGTTCCATATCTATTTTAGAATTAGTTTCTCTATTTCTGTGAGGAATGCTATTGATATTTTTGTTGGAATTTTGTTAAATCTGTATATCAGTTTTGGAAGTATGGCCATTTTGACCATATTAGTTCTGACTATTAAGGAACAGGAGATATCTTTCCTCATTTTTGATATCCTCTTTGATCTCTCTATTCAGAGTACTTTTAATTTTTTCAGAGATTTTTAATTTTGTTGGTTAGGTTAAATTCAAATTATTTTATTTTTTGATGCTATTAAGAAAAGTGTTTTCCCTAATTTATCTCCTTATATGTTTGTTATTGGTGTACAAGAACACTACTATTCTTGAGTGTTGACTCTGTGTCCTGCTAAAATACTGAAAAATTTTTCTTTGAGAAATTCGTGACCACCAAACCTGTGTTACAAAAAGTTTTCAAGTATATCCTAGAAAAACAAATGAAGCCAACAATGCCAATAAGATAAAAATCATGACTACAGCTAGCTAAGCAACAGTGGAAAAATAAGAAAATTGGTAGCAGGTAAACAATGCAATGACAGGAATAAGTCAGTACCTTTCAGTAGTAACTATCAATGTGAATGCTCTCCTAATTTCAGACAAATTGGATTTCAAGCCAAGACCTAGCAGAAGAGACAAAGAAGGCTGGAGATTTAGCTCAGTGGTGCTGACACCTGCCTTGCAAGTGCAAGGTCCTAGGTTCGATCCCCAGTACCAAAAAGAGAGAGAGAGAGAGAGAGAGAGAGAGAGAGAGAGAGAGAGAGAGAGAGAGAGAGAGAGAGAAACTAAGAAGATTGCTACATACCAATTAAAAAATATTTCCTTTGTTCTTATTGTGGATATTTGCTTGATTTTGATGACTTACTGTGCATTTATTCTTCTAAGACCACACTGATTTCATTTTGATCAATTACATCTTCCTCATTTGATACAGTCTCGTGGGAAAGCCATTAGCATTCACCTGCATCATGACACCAAGCCAAAGGATGATCACATAAAATGCAATTAGACAATCTCTCCTTCAAATTTGATTCAAGGTGAAGATCAAAATTGCTGAAACTAGTTTTCTTTAATCCATTTCAGCATTGACTTTCTGACAAAAATATTACTAAAGAATGATATTGCTTTTTAAATCATAAATTCCCATTTCTCTTAATGTTACTATTGATTATACAAACTCTACTGATTATACCCAGTAATAAAGTCTACATTTCTCAATCCTTCTTACATCCCTGAAAGCCCACCTGACCATGTTTTGATTAAAACCATATGATAAGGGATAAGTTGTGCAATTTCTAACATGTATCTTTAAAATTAGTAGATGCTCCTCTTCTTTTTTATCTTATACTTGAAAAAGCAAGAAAGATGAGCTTTCTCAAATCGTCATCTCAGAGATGACATAGAAACAACATAAAATGTTTATGGACTATTAGGGACTTTGGACAGAAATAATAAAACTTAGCATGCAATTTTGTGATATTTCCATTAGAAACTGATGACACAAATAGATAAAAAGTGACAGAAAGTATAATAATGAAAACTTTTTCAGTCAAACAATACAGAAAATACATACATTTTGTACACAAGTAAGGTTTACAATTTTGACTATGCATCAGGTAAGAAAAGTCTTAAAAATTTTAGTAATATGTAACACACATATCACAGTCACTGACCAGGAGGTAAATATATTAGGAGATAATATTAAAGACCTTTAAAGCCTCAAACTCACTGATAAATTACTCATAGAGTAAATAAAAATTATGATGGAAAGTATAAAGTAGTTACAGTTGAATATCAGTGAAAATTCAATGTAGCAAAAACCCTTTTTCCATAAGGTTTAATATACAGAAATAGAGAATAATATAACAAATTATTTTACATTTAAAACTTTCAACATTTTCCCATTTTGTCTTTTTTCACCTTAAATGAAGATCATGGAAATCATAATGGAGTTGTCCACTTCTCCTTACCAATTTCATACCCATCCTTACCTTACTGGAAGCATCCTCTTTTATGATTATGGCATACATACAGCATACATGTTAATTTATTAGTCAAGATTTTTCAGGTAAACAGAATAAGCAAAAATTTACATATATATATATATATATAAATATGGAGGGAGCGAGAGAGCGAGAGAGAGAGTCGTGTATCAATTTTTTGCCTCATCACTGGCACAAAATACTCAACACCTGCAACTAAAAGAGCAATAGTTTAATTTGGCTTATGTTTAAGTCCATAGTCAGTCTGCTCCAAAGCACAGTGGCATGGCAAAGGGGCCTGGAAGAAGAAGAGAACTGCTCAAATCATGCTGGACAGAAAGAGAAGAAAATTGAAGACGCCAGCTGAGAAAGATTAAACCCTTCCAGGCTACAGTTTCAGTTACTTACCTCTTCTGACTAGGTCCCAACTCATAATAACAGGGGGAGTACAAGCCCCTATAATCAAATCACCTGCAAAAGCCCTGTTTATAAGCACAAAAGCCTCTTGGGCACATCTAGATATATGCCACAATGTTATCTCACTGGCCCTCAAAAGACTGATGTGCATCCCTTTATGAAAAATGTGTTTAGTCCTTCTGTAAGAGTTGCCAAAGTCTAAACAGTTTCAGTAGTGCAGAAACATCCAAAGCTGAAGTTGCCTCTAAGAGTTCAGGCAAACTCTTGGCTGTAAAATCTTGTGAAATTCAAATAAATTTACACAGTTCCAATGTACAGTATAATGTCATGGGATAAACATTCCCATTCCAAACTGAGGACTAACAGGACAGAAAGAAATTTGACCAAAGACCAAACCCAGCATGAGAAACACTAAATCCTGCAGGTATTATTCCAGCACCCAGGACAAACTATGGCTAGATTTTAAGTCCACATAGCATAGGCAATGCACTCCCACGGCATTGCTGATGGTTGTAGCTCTCATGGCTTCTGTCAAACTGGATTTGTTCACACATTGTTGTTGTACTTAGATATTCAATTTTTTCTGACTTCTCCAACTTTCTGGAATATTCACTCCACAGATTCATTAATTCCACTTTCAAAAGCACACTCCCTGACCTTCCAGGTCTTCTTAAATCTGGGTGGAATCCTTTCTTAGAGCATAACACTTGGATTCTGTGTGCCTGTATAACCAGCACAAAGTGGATAATGCAAAGGCCTGCCAAGCAGTAACTGTGCTCCCTTTTATCATGGCTGCAGAGTTCTCTAAGTTTCTGGATGGCTAAGTGCTATGAACCAAATCACAAGAAACAAATTCCCTAGACCATCTTTCTGAAGTATGGTGCCCTGTAGCTCTGTTTTCAAAGCAAAGTCTTTCACTTTTGCAATTTTAAGCATGTGAAGAATTGGTCATTGCTGGCTCCTTACATGCCCTCAAGACAATTTTCTATCATCCTAATAAAAATACTTGGCTTCTTTGTCGTATTAATCTTTTCATCAGTGAAGATCTTTTCTAGTCTACATTCATGGGCCTTTTGTGGTAAAACTGAGAAAATTAGAAATAGGCTTTTTGCTCCTGATTTTCAATATAAATCTCACTAAAAGCTCCAACAGTATGCATGACACAACTCCAATATTAAAGTGTCTTGAAATTTCCTCTGCTAGATTAATTAATCCATTGTCTTTAATCTCAGCCTTTGCCAAAGTCTCAAGACATGAGCAAAATATAGACACAATTTCTGCTAGAGCATAAAACATATAGTACAGCATCTAAATGTCGACGGAGTCTTTCTTCCCCACTAAAACATCCTGAGCTTGGTTACTACTTTCTGCCTTTTTATCAGCATTCTGGTCTTTTGAGTTCCAACAAGAATTTCCTATCAAGCTCATCTTACAGCATTCTATTCTTGCCTATCCAGCTGTTTTCTCCCAAGCTCCTTACAGTCACATCAACGGCCCACTCTTGGTACCAAAATTGGTAGCCGTTAATTTCTTCATTGATGAGACAAAATATCAGATACCTGCAGCTAAAGGAGAAGAGGTTTGTTTGGGATCATGTTTCATTGGCAGGTTGGCATGGCACAGAGGGATGGTAAAGGAGAGCTGGTCACAACATAGCAGACAGGAAGCAAAGTATAAAAGCAGGAGCTTGGAAGGGATACAAACTCTTCCAATGACCTTCCTCTCCCAACAAAAACCCACCTTCTAATTACAAGTCAGGTTGAAGCCCACATAATCCAAATACCTTCCAAAAGCATGGCCTAAGATGCAGCTCTTCAGAATATCTAGATATATACCATAACCCATTACAATGAGTTTCCAAGGTAGAGAACCAGGAGAGCTAAGTGTGTACTTCCATTCCGGAATCCAAATCTCTGGGAAACTAGTTTCAGTTTGAAGATGAGAAATAACTAGTATCCTACTTAAAAGACCCTGAGGCACAAAGGATTATCACTTACTTGGAGGATAGTCAGACTTTTTATATCTGTTTAGGCCTTACTATTGTTTGAACAAGGCCCACCCATATTAGGGAGGACAATACATTTTACTTTTGAAGTGAAATGTTAACCACTTTCATAAAAATCCAGAGTAATAGTTGAAAAACTAAGTTGACACATAAAATTTTTATGTGACATATACACCATTAAGAAATAAAATGTTGCTTTGTACATTTTAAAAACTATACAAATGTTTCTCTACATATTATTTTGCAACTTCCATTTTACTCAGAAATTACATTTTGATTACTATCTTCATTGAGAAATTTGGATTAAATTCATTTCAATGAATCACTAATTTTAATACTATTGAAATAAATCATAATTTATCTCTTTCCAAATTTTTCAGTTTTAAAATTTGTATCTTTTTATCAGTTTCTCTGTACATAAAAGAGCTCATCTAGGATTATATGTATAAATAGTATCTGGCTTGTAGAATATGACTATTTCAAATATATTTAACAACACTAAATCCCCATTCTTGGTAATGAATCAACATAAATTGCCACCAAAGTCTCTTCTAGTCTATGAACGCTAAGGTTGCTAATTATCAATTTTATCAATCACTGTATTGCATTTTAATGTAATAACTGTTTCAAGCTTTTTGTAAACTTAAAATTTTATATTTTGTGGAAGAAATTATTCAAAAATGATAAAACAATTCTAATTGACATAACTATGATTGTCATCAGAATGAATGGTAAAGTAATTATATTTGAAAATATTCTCCTTCATAAATGCTGAGAATAGCAATAAAACTCTTGACAAAACCAACATTCTTCAAAACCCTAAAATTTAACAATAGTTTTGTAACAATTGAAAAAGCATTTATGAAAAAATCTAATTGAAGTTTAGTATAAATTTCAAACTCACTAGTGGTTAAGTTATCTTGATGTCATCCCTTTCTGCTCAGCTCTTTGAAAACCAGTTTTAAAGTCATGGTGGCAACTAAGTACAGATCCCTATAAAATGGAACCAAAAAGACTTGAAAATTCCTAAAACCTTTACTGAGAGAATTACCTTATTTGAGCTTACTGACAATTTACTGTAAACTCCTACTCATAAGACTTTATTTGACTTAGTTTGACTTACATTTCTCTCAGTGTAAGAAATTTTTTTCCGGGGAATTTGTTGAAAATAATCACTGGCAATTGATAATATTACAGTGGGCTAGATTGTTAATAAGAACTAGAGAAAGTTCGAAGATGATAAAAAAAGAAAAGAAAAATGTGGAGAATAATATGTCAATACAGAGCTTTGATTGTGATGTTTTTTTGGGTATCTATGTGACCCAGAAATATATACAGAACTACATGTATATATCAAATTTAGTATATTTCAAGGTAATATCTGAGAAAGCCCTACACTTTCAATTCTGACTTCCCTTGCTTCTCTATACAAGCAAGAAACATAGGCTATGTCTATTCCCCAAAATATACACACTCAGGTTTCCTACAAAGACTAGAGGGTGGATAAGTACAAGATGTTTAGGAAAATCTTTGTTAACCATTAACAGGCCAAAAAATCTAAACAAATTGAGTCTTCAGAGCTCACATATCATAAGGATACAAATTTTACAAAATTAGTTTAGAAATCTCATTGCACACACATCTAGAACTAAAACAATAAAAAAGAAAGTCAAAAGAACTTGGAGCTGAGTAGAAGAGACTGATTCTCAGAATTACTACATTGTACTACTAAAATTTTGAAGTTTCATCAAAACAATGGAAGGGACAAGAGAAGAAATGTAAAACAGAAGGAAAAAAATGGAAACAAAGCTTTTGTACACAGGGAGGGGAGGGGCAAAAGGGGAGGAGTGAGTGGAAAAAAATAAAATTTATTAAATAAAAAAATGCTGAGACATGCAAAAAAACCTACATTCTATATCTCATACATAAGACTAAAATCTATGAAAACAAACTGTTCCTGAAAAACTCACACTGCTAAAAAATGACTTAAAGTTAGTTATCTTAAATATATTTAAAGAAATAAAGAAATGTAGTTCTAGTCTAAGGATTTAGAATTTAAGAGAAAACGATTTTTAAAAAGTGAGTACCAATAAGAGATATAAATTATTTTAAAAAACAACTAAAATTTTGAAGCTAAGAAGTGCAATACCCAAGTTAAAAAAAAAAGTTTTAAGTGGTGGTCAAGAGTAGATATGAGGTAGGTAAAGAATGAGCTAACCTAACTCAAACATAAAGGAATTTGTATCATTCAGAATGAAGAATACACAATTGTAGAAAATTGTAGAAAAACTGAACTGGGCAACAGAAATCTATGGGACAAAATCTTTGAAAATTATTACATAACTGCATAGAGTCTAAGGAGGGAAGAGAGAGAGATAAAGAAATTATAAATGATAAGTAGTATCCAAAATTTTATAAAAAACTTAATCTCTGCATCCAATGATATCAAGGCATTCTTCATAAAAAAAAACTTGGAGATATTTATACATAGGCTCACTTTAATCAAACTGTTAAAGGATAAATGCAAAGAAAGAATTTTGAAACCAATAATAAACTGCATTCATCAAATCCTCTAATAATCATAAAAATCTGAGGCAGTGCAAGGATATATTTGAAATACCGACAAACAGATTGTTCAAAAAATTCTATATTCGAGGAAATTGTCAATCAAAATTGAAAAAAATTGACATTTCCTTATAAAATATTAGAAAGACAGACCATCAATAGTTCTGTAAGAAACACAAAAGAAAGTACTTCCAGCATAAATAAAAGAATACAATAAATCAAACAGAAGAAATAAAGATTATAAGTAATCGCAAACACTTTTGTAATATAAAAGAACAAAACAGCATTTTTATATTTCTTTCCCCCCATTTTATTGACAAGAAGACTACATAAGTAAAAATTATAAATTTGTATGGATGGATACGTCATGTAGTAGACACAATTTACACAAAAATTATACAGAAGAGAAAGTGGAATTCAAATTGGTAGTAATTCTAAAATGAATTGTGATATCATTCCAGCATGGCCACTAAGAAAATTTCTAAAAGTGATAGTAAAATATATGATTTAAAATAGTGTACTCAAATCTATTTATTAAACAAAAAGGGAAACAATAATGAAAAAATAGAGAAACAATAATTATGTGACATATGGAAAACAAATTACAAAATAGTAGATATAAATCCTAGTATTTAAGTAATTACATGAGACACGAATATATTAAATAATGCAATGAAAATTGGTGATTAAAGGATTAGTAAATATCTCAGCAGGCATACTTTTACAATGGATATATTTTAAAGATTCATGTAAGTTGAAGGAAAAACGTAAATTTTACCATTCAAGGAGTTACCCCTCCCCCAAAGTGGAGACACTGTAATAATATTAGACCAAGTAGAGAGAAACAAAAAAATCATAGCAAAATACAAAAAGGAAATTTTATAATGAAAACCATCAATCCACCAAGGCGACATCACAAGTATATGCATTTACACTCCTAACAATAGATTCACAATATAACTGAATATAAAAGCTTGAGTGTATTGAAAGGGAAAAAAGTTGACCTAATCAAAATACTTAGAGTTTTCATTACTCGACTTTTAATGATATAAATAACAAGAATGAAGGTCAGCAAGGAAATAAGTTTGAACATTATAAACCAACTAGATCTAACAAACATCTATAAAACACAGCAAAAATAACAGTAAAATACATATTTTTCTCAGTTGTACGTGGAACATTTTCCAGAAAAAAATTACATGTTAGGGCATAAATCAAGTTTCAATAAATTTTAAAACACTGACTTAATATTCCTTTTTTTCTTTTTTTAAAATGTTCAGTCTTTTATTTAAAAACTATAAACAGTCACCAAAGTAAATAGAGCCATTCTATAACATAAACTGTTAGATCTATAGTTTTTACTGCACATCCTAAGAACACAGCAAAAATGGTGGTTGGGAGGCCTTCCACATTTTTGGATGCTAATATAATAGAACAGGCAATAAGCAGTTATAAATGGGTACATTTCAAGCTTGGAGGGAAAAGACAATTTGAGAAAGTGAGCAGTTTCTGAGCAGGAATGTGGTTCAGTATTAAGAATGGAAGAATAATACAATAAAATTCCACTGTATATTAAGATAGAAAAAATAGTGAAGAAAGTATCATACCTGCACATAATGCATATATAACACAGGAGAAAACCTGTATAAAATCCCATGTATTTAAACCAATTTACAAATACAAAAAATTCTTTCCAAGCTCAGAGCTTGCACATGACAAACATGTCATGGATACATGTGGATACATGTTAGGGAAAACCAAAAAATACCTTCAAATAGTTTTTCTTCTGCAAAAATGACATGAGATATATTATTCCATACTCTTTCAGCCAGCAAAATGAGTTCTACAAGGTGTATAATACAAGAAAAAAGGGGGAAAATAATCACAGTTCCACAAAACTGTTCTGACTTTATAGCACTGGTACCTTTGCAGAAGTATTTACACACATTTAAAGAACACTCCTCCACTGCATGGAATATGTCACAATTACTTGATGGAAAGTCTAAAAAACTTTAGAGCCTACCAATAATCCTAGGACACCACAGAATGTATTTCCAATGGCTGCAGTGGCATGAAAGTGTTCCTTCTGTTCACAAATATTTACAAGATGTATTAAGACTGGTAAATTTTTATGATAATAAATAAGTGAAAATATATTGGCTCAAGTAAGAAAACCAAGCTACTGATTTCTAAACAAAACACACAATCCATAGCTAGATATTGGTGGCCCCCTCTGAGACGGGGGTATAGGTGTGCTGAAACTTATTTTAGTTTTTCAAACCAGCTTAAACGGTTTTGTAAATATAAAACAGTGCTCCTTTTTGGATATAAATAAAAATATTTAATGCTTCTATTTCATCTGCTCATGTAGGTTTTACAATATTCCATGTATATTCCAATGTGGATGGTACTGAATTCTGATCATAACAGTTTTCATCAGGATTTATCAGATCTGAGAGACATCCTGCACATAAGTTGGGTGACAATACCACAGCAGTTCCTTTTTTTTTTCTTTTTAAGATTTTTTAAAATATAGAACAAAGGGATTCATTCAGAGATCAAAATATGAAGCTTCTTCTCAGCAACACTGGAGGAAATAAAATAATTCATTCCACTGTCTCTGTTCCATTAGACTTGGTGCTTTCTTCAGTAACAGTATGTGAAATATATCTGACATTAACTTTGAGTCCCCACTGCGTAAGTGGAATTATTTTTCACTGCAGCATTTCTGAGTCTTGTTCTTTACTCTGAACTGTAAAATTAAGTTCATAAAGGCATTTGGCAAGGGTGGAGGAAGCTTCCATGTAACACTGACTTAATATTTGTTTGATAACAATGAAATTAAATTAAATATAAGTATTAGAAAAAATCTTGGAATATTTTTAAATATTTGGGAAGTTAAACAACACTCACCTAAAAAACTAATGGGTCAAAGCAAAACTCAAATTATGAATGTTAATATATTTTAGTTAATAATGGGGAAAACAACATATTACATTACAAAGGATCAAAATAATGCAATGATTAAAGGGAATTGTGTTATTATAATTATGTACATTAAAACATTTTAAAAGTTTAAAACTCAATGATCATATTGTCCATCAAAAGAAAGATGCAGTAAATTCTAAGCAAATAAAGAAAATAATAAAGAAGATAGAATAAATAAATAGAATACAAAGTAAAAAAGAAGCAGTAGAGAAAAGTCGATGAAAATAAAAGTTGGTACTTTGTAAAATTCAACAAAATTGAGGCCTGTTTAACCAGTATGGCCAAATTAAAAAGAATGGAGATTCATTAGTAACCATATGGACAAAGGAGAGAACGTAAACAATGATACTACATAAATAAAAAGGATTATAATGGAAGAATATAAATAAATGTATGTGTAAACAATTATAGTACTCACATGAAACTGTTACATTTTTAGGAAGGTACAAACTACTTACACTGACTCAGGAAGCACAAATGTGAACAGGCTTAATAAAAGTAAACAGGTAAAATTAATAACCAAAAATTACCAACAAATAATAGCATAAGAAAATAGATTCAATGCTGAATTGTAGCTTAAATTTAAAGAAGGAACAGTAATACAAACTTCTCCAAAAATAGATGAAATAAGACAATTTCTTAATTTACTTGATGAGGCTAGCCTTATTTTGACATAATAACTATATAAAAGCATTACAAGAAGATAAGTACAAACCAATATCCATTGTTAAAGTAAATACCAAAATTCTCTGCTAAATACTAGTCGACAGATTACACTAGTATATAAAAAATTATTCTCATTGATCAAATAAAAATTATCAAAGAAATGAAACTTTTAATACTCAGAAATAAACCAATGTAACCCATTATATTAATATGAGGACATAAATATGTTTGTCTCAATAGACACACACTAAATTGACAAATTATCACAGAATTTGGAGATTAAAAAAGAAGAAACTATAGATACAAGAATTCTTGACTTGATTAAGGTTTTCTACAAAAAATCCACAGAGAACTTTACACTTAATGGTGAAAACCAGGGTATTTTCCTTAAGATCAGGAATAAGGCACAGATATCTGCACTCACAATATTTATCAAAAATCCTTCTGTAGTTTCTAAACAATGTGATTTGTTCAAAAAATATATGAAAGCCATTTCAATTGGAATGGAAGAACATCATTTTATTTTATTTTATTCTGAAAGAAGAAATAATAAATCCTAGAAGCAGTCTATATGCCCATTAACAGATGAATTATTAAAGAAAACATTATATTTATATACCATAAGGTAATACTCCATTATGAGGAAGAATAAATATGAATCATTTGTGGAAAAATGAATGTACTTTGAGACCATAATCCTAGGTGAAATAAATCAGACATACAAGCTTAAACATCGTATGGTTTCTCTTATATGAAAAACCCAAATATAAATAAATTAAGGACCAATATAAAAGATAGATGTTATGAAACAAGGAGACAGATCTTTTGCAAATGGGAAGGGGACCAAGACATAGAGGGATAAGAGAGGGAGGAAGGGAGAAAGAATGTAAAAAATAATAAGATATTTTTATACATGTACAAGTTCCCCACAGTGAATGCAATCATTATGTACTGCAAACATGTACTAATAAAAATTACAATTAAAAATTTAATCTAAAGAAAATTATTAGATGTAATAAACAACTTCAAGAAGACTGAAAGGTCAAAATAAGAAACAATTTTATCTCTATACATTAACAGTACATAACCAAAAATGATATTAAAACACACCGTTTTAGAAAATATTAAAATAAATTTAGAAAGAGATCAGTGGAATAGAATTGAGAGTCCAAAAAGAACACATATGCTTATGGTAAATTATGCTAAAACATGATATCAAGATAATTCTTTGTGAAATGTATAGTCTTTTCAACAAAAGATGCAAAAAAATTTAGATCTTTGACTCATACATAAAAATTATCTTAATGTGAAACAAATGTTCAACTTAAAGTTAAGTTAAAACTATTGTATTATTAGAAGTACATGGAGATATAAATCTTAGTGGCCTTGAATTCAACAATAATCACTTAGATATATGGAATGTCTATCACAGGCACAACCAAAAAGGCAAAAAATAGATCAGTTATGGCTACTACTAGGAAGAAGAACGGAATGGTAATTACCTACAATGAATATAGGGTTTCTCTTTGAAAATATTGTGTAATTGGGTAGTAATAATGGTCAGTGTGATGGCTAGGCTTGATTATTATGTCAACCTGATTGCCAAGGGAGCCACTTAGGGGACTATTGGCACATATTTCTGGAAGTATCTGGGTGGGTTCATGCGGAAATGATATTTGGTATTATTTAGACTCTTGCTGAAACCACTGATTCTTCAAAGAAGGTATTATTGCATTCTTTGTTTTATGTAGGATTGTATTAATACATTAGGTGAAATTATTCACTTGTTTTCATGTTTATTTGGTTTATGGAAATGTGTTTGGCTGTGAAGTTGACAGGGGGTAGAATGTGGCAGTTATGCTTCATTTTATCAACTTGATCGATTTAGGAGCTGCTAAGGGAATCAGATGCACACATTTCTGGGTGTGTGTGGGAGGGTCATGGAGTCATGACCTGGGGTGATATATATATATATATATATATATATATATATATATATATATATATATGCCTCCTTGCCCCTTCCTCTCTGGCACTCTTCTGGTCTGCTTCCCAGTCACCATGAATTAGGCATCTTCCATCAACCACGCTCTTCTTTCTGCATGATATTTCTCCTTGGCTCCAACTATTCGTCGACTGAATTTCTTAAAACCATGAGCCAAATTAAACCTCTTATACTTTAATTGGTAGATGTTGAGTATCGTGCCTCAGTGATAAATATACTATCACAATACTCTGGATATACTAAAATCCAGATAATTGTACATGATAAAAGGATTTAAAGCATATAAATTACATATCAATAAAAGTACTAATCTATATATTTTGTAATACTTTAACTTTTCCTTTCCAAAGTGAAAGAACATGTTTATTTTTTATATTTCTAATTTATTGGCTTTTTGAGTATGGTGTGAGAAAGTAATATAATTTTTTTCTCATATGAAAGTCAATTTCTCATGTGTCATTTATAAAACAGCCCTTTATTTTCCAAAGTTTTAGATACTTTACCTATTATTTTAAAGCTGTCACACAGATCCCATTTGGTTTTAGTCTTGTGTTTAATTGACTCATAAGTCCTATATTGCTATCAAATATTATAGCTTTTGTTCCAGTAGAGAAACAGAGTTTACACATTTTTCTATATTGTTTTCTAAAAAGTGTTCAGAATTTGTCAATATCTAATACTGACTCATTAGAATTTTAATTAAAATTGTATTTAAATTATGTATTATTTGGGGAGAAATTACATCTTTATGAAACTAAGTTTTCTTACTCTTTAACGTGATATTTATTACCTCTTGGAAAAATTATGTTTACAGAATAGAAAGAATAGCTCATAAACTTAGTATAAAGCTAATGTTAAAAAATGAGATGGTTAACTGATGTTAAGAATGCTAATTTGTTCATCCTTACATTAAAAGTAATTTCCCTGGAAAAATAAAATATATGAATTAAATAGTTTTCCACCTCCTAAGTTTAGCTTTGAAAAACTTGTCATTCCTACATTGAAGAAAAAGATGATTTTCAACAATTGCTTCCACTGTATTTATTTACCACTTCTATTTTTAATTGAGATGAATTTCTCTTATTGTGATTTTTCTTTTTTTTTTTTTTTTTTTTTTTTTTTTGGTACCAGGGATCGTACTCGGGTCCTTGTGCTTGCGCAGCAGGCGGGGAAACCACTAAGCTAAATCCCCGGCCCTTATTGTGATTTTTCAAAACATCGTGTAAAACAGGAATTCATTTTCATTCATCTCTATAAACTTATCTATCCTTACGTTATTCTGTTCTGTGTAGAGAGATGTATTGAGTAAGATTCACCACAGATTATCATTATTTATAGATGATACCATCTTTGGTGAATTTTTCACATAAAATTTAGTGTACGTTTTAAAATAAAAACAGGCTTCAAATCTAGTAAGTAGTGAAACTGAGATGGAAATGTACTCTGTTGAGTCCTTCATATTCTTTGGGTATTTATTTTTGCATTTGAAATGTGGCTACCACTTTGTAGAAAATTCTTGCTCCAAATTACCACCCCACAGAATTTAAGACCCTAAATTGTATTCTTTCTACTCACTCTCAGATTCTGAGAAAACAGAATAAAGAGAGGTAAAAGGACAAATGTACCAAACAAGCTCAGCAATTCTGTTTTTTGAAAAGTCTTTATATACTATATAGAATTCTAACTTGACCATCAATCAGTTTCACTTTGCAATGTCCTCCTATTGACTGGGGAATCATACAATTCACAAGATTGTATTATATATATGGCAAAAGGGATTGTCCAGATGTGATTAAATTTACTGTTGAATTAATTTAATCAATCAAAAGGGAAATATTCAGCTTGAGCCTGCCCTAATCACATAAGCCTTTTAAATCTGTGTCACAGGCAGAGGAAGACAGAGATTTAAGGCATGAGAAGGAATCAATACTCCAGTTTTTAAGATTGTGGGACCCATGTGAGGTGGAATGAGAATAGCCTCCAGAAGAGAAAATGCCCCTGCTGCAACAAGGAAACAAGAATCTCAGTCCTGCAAACTCAAGAAATTATTCTCCCAGAATCATGAAAAATTGGAAGTGGAAACATCAATAATCAAACTTCCAGTCAAGAACACAGCCAGTAACAAACACTGCGACTTCAGTTCTGAAGGCTCTTGCACAGGCAACCAACCAACTTTCTGAAAGTCTTCTTGCAGAGCTGTGAGCTAATAAATAGTTGCTTTTATTAAACTGCTAATGTTGTGGTAGTATGAGAAGCATTCCCTGAAATCAAATATATTTTATTCCATAAATAAAAAACAGTATCAGGGAATCATGGACTTGTTCAAATATATTAATTATATTAAAAAGCTTGGAAATGACTTGTATCTCAATAAAGAAATCATTGGAAATTATGTTATAACTCCAATGCTATATATAAAGGTTGTCTGTATTTTAACTATGATTATATATGTTGACATGAAAAATGTGTAACATATGTTGAGTGAGAAAAAGGTTGTTGAATTTTCATCTAATATGTGTGATTTTGTTTCATTTTTAAAAGTATATATCTATTAAGTTTTATATTTGGTTACATGGCCATAGAGAAAAACCTAATAGAATTGCCTTCAATTTTACAAATATCTTGCCTTGGAAATATAGAATCAGACTATTATCATGAGAAAATAGGGGCAGATTATTAAATTTTTATGCATAGCTGAATTGCATTACATGTGACAATCTGTTTGGGTTGCAATAATAAAATATTGAACTATATACAGATAGTAAAGAACAACAATTTATTTCTCTCACTTCTGCAGGCAAGAGGTCCAAGATCAAGGTGTCATCAGATTTAAGGTCTTGTGGGGGCCTTCTGTCTCAAAGACAGCCTTCTTCTTACTCTAATCTCATGCGATAGAAGGTAGGAGAGGCTTCTTTCAGGTTTCTTTGATAAAAGCACTAATTCAATTGATAAGGGCTCTGCCTTTGTGAACAACCATCTCCTAGTATCATTACCTCAGAAAGGAGTTGTCTGAGTATATTATTTAGAATATAACATCACTTTACCCATGAGTTTTTTTATCAGTATATGCACACAAATGGAATACTATACTGCCATAAAGAAAAATAAAATACTGTCATTTGCAGCAAAATGGATAGAAAATGAATACATAAAAACAATTATTGTATGTTTTCTCCCATATATGGAAAGGAAAATGAAATCAGTCTGAATGCACAATAGTGATTGCTATAGACTGGTAAAGGGAGAAACTCTGAATAAATGGAGGCTGGATTGCATTAGTACACATTTGTATGGATGTATTGAAATATTACAATAATCTCTAACATGTGCAGTTAATATGCTAATCAAAATCTTAAAATGCTTAAATTTAAATTCAAAATATTTTAATAATGGCAAATATAAATCAAGATAGTGGAAAATAATATATGAAATAAAGTAATTATCCAAAAAATGATACTGATAAAGGCTGAGGATAAAATCCATACCTTTCAGATTCATGAAGTAGAAAACTAAGAGCTTGTTTAACTCTCCTCTGTACATATTATATAGTAAGAACTTGGAGTTTTTCCATCCTCATTTATTTTGCATACACACACACACACACACACACACACACACACATCCCTAATGGTATTTGGAGAAATATTTATTTTTAAATCCTCAGTTATCTGAATATGATATTAGTTTCTAATTTTGTTTACACTACAGTCAGAATTTACAATTTTCTACTGTTTGAAATTGACAAGGGCCAGGGATTAAACTCAGTGGTGTTGTCACCTACCTTGCAAAGCACAAAGTCCTGAGTTTGATCCCTGGTACAAAAAAAAAAAGAAATTTATGATCTTTTTAGCTTTTGTGTTTGTATATTTGTCTATGCTAAGGTGTTATATGTCACTGCCATGTTACCTATGGGTACCTGAATTTCAAAGTTGTTACTAACTTACAATGAATAACTTCTTTTTCCCCTATTACTGCATTTTGATTTAATTACTATTATATTTGTAAAAGATTTTGACTCATGTGTTATTTAATTTACAATTTACTGATAAAAATTAGGCTACACTTTGAATATTTGTTTCTTTTTTTAACTTGTTTTTACTTTACTAGTAAATACCTAACTGTTTAATACCTAATATTTACATTCTTTTTGGGAAGTTGGTACATGTATATAGCATATCCTAATCCTTTTTTTTATCCCCTTTCTCCTCTCTCCCTGCTCCATTTATCTCTTGGGTTTTGTAGTCATATATCTCATGATGAAGGTCAACACATGAATTTTTTGTTTGTTAAATTTGAGCATACCCTTTTTGACTGGAAAGTTCAATTCATTTGTGCTTATTTTCACAATTTGAAGATGGATATTAATATTGTAATCTTGTTTTACACATTGTTTTGATTATGGTAGGTGTATAGTAAGTTTAATATTTTGGTATATGACAAATCTACATCCTATACTTCTCTTATGAAGTATAAATTCAATTGTTTCTAGTTGCAAAATAACTCTTGCAAAGACTGTAATAGAAAATGCATTAAATTAGCTTCCCGCCTCCATCCCAGGCTCCTAGGGCAGAGAAGGTGAGCCAGTCCCAGAACCCGGAAGGAAGCTCCCCCGCTGCCATCCCAAGCTCCTAGGGCAGAGAAGGTGAGCAACACGGGCGCCAGAAGCACCCCCCCACACACACCGTGGAAATGAGAAAACACATAAACAAGCATCAAAAACAGACTTCCAGATCACCTACAGCAACCTCAAAGGGAAATGAGATGGAACAATCTGATACTCAACCACCTGGACTCTCTGAACTGGCAACAAAAGAGGATTTGGGAAAAATGAAATCAGAAATAATTACTCAGATAACAGCAAAGATTTTGCTCATGGTGCAAGGCATGATTAATAAATCTAGAGAGGATACAGATAAAAAATAGAGGATCTGAGGAACATGATGGAATCCCAACATAGGAAACAAATGGAATCCATAAAACAGATACAAACAGATTTCCAAGAGATTAAAAACTCCATTGAAAGTCTGCACAGCAGAATGAACCAATGTGAGGATAGAATTTCACATATAGAAGATAAGATTGCAATTAGTGACCAGGAAAAGAAAAATTGCTTTAAAATTGTAAGGGAACATGAGAAATCAATCCAGCAGCTGCTAGATGATGCAAAGAAGAATAACATAAGACTGATTGGAGTCAATGAAGAAAGAGGAGAGAGTGCAGATGACATAAAAAAACTGTTCACAGATGTGATGTCAGAAAACTTCCCAAGGAAGGGAAAATAACTTGACATACAGATAAGTGAGGCATATAGGACTCCAGCTAGCCTTAATCAAAAAAAATTTACACATAGGCATATAATAGTTAGGATTCCAGAAATCCAACAGAAGAATAAAAGTCTACAAGCAGTGAGAGAAAAGAAATAAATCACATACAAAGGAAAGCCCATCAGAATCACAGCAGATTTCTCAATGCAAACCCTCAAGGTAAGAAGAGCTTGGAGGGATGTATTTCAAGCCCTAAAGGAAAACAGCCTCCAACCCAGATTAATGTACCCTGCAAAACTATCTTTCAAAATTGAGGGAGAAATAAGATACTTTCATGACAAAGAGCACCTCAGGAACTTCATGAATACCAAACTGGTACTCCAAAAAATTTTAGACAATACTCTAGGAAAAGACAATGAGGATCACAACCCCAGGAAACCCAGCAGAATGAATCCATTGGGCTTGATAAATTAAATGCAAAGGGGGAGAATCCAACAAAAAGAAAAAGTCATGACAAGGCTTTTAAAACTTATAACTTCATCTCCCTCATGAGTGTATAATTCAATCTTATTATTGTACTGATTAGTATTTTTCTGATTCTAGAGTTGCACACCATTCCTTGTGCTATGCTGGCTATTTATCATTTTCTTTTGTCTACATTTTAATTGGGTTGTCTATTAATGAGCTGTAAGAGTTCTGTATATATTCTGGTCATAGGTTATATGCATTGTAAATATGGTCTGTTTAAGGACTACTTTTCATTTTAATGATGTCATTTAAAGTTCCAAATTTTGATGGAAAAATTTATCAATTTTTTTCTTTTATACATCATGTCTTTTGAATCCTAGGTAATTCTTGCCTACCCTGAATTCATAAATATTTTCCCTTATAATTTCTTCTTAAAGTTTTATACTTTTAGGCTTTCTTATTTAGGTTCATAGATCCCTTCGAGTTATTTTCATGTATGGAAAAAAAGGGTTGAGGTTAATTTTTTATATACAGATACCAAGTGTTCTAGTGCCGTTTGCTGAAAACTCTATCTCTTCCTCAGCTCTGGAATTGAGTTTATATTCTATAAAATGCTAATGTTAAATAATCTTTCAAAACTCAGTGGACCATATATGTGTGGTTCTATTTTTAGATTCTCTGTTTTATTCAAATGATCTATATGTCTTTCCTTACACCAACACTGCCTTGATTACTGTAGCTTTAGAAGAAGTCTTAAAATTAGGTACTAAAGGTCTTCCCACACTGTTTTTGTTTTTGTTTTTGATTTTAACTTTTCTAGGTCCTTTGTACTTCTACATAACTTTTAAATTTCAATATCCAATTCTTCATTTATAGCAAGTATACACAGACCTGAATTTTTATATATACCTTGTGTTTTCTAATCCTGCTAAATTCAAGTACAAGTTCTAGGGACTCCTAGAGATTTCTTAGTATTTTCTCTGTAGATGATCATTTCATGTACATGTTAAGATTTTGCTTCTGTCATGCCAATCCTATCCTAGTTGTGTCATTTTATTGCCAGACTATTTTGGTGGGGAGTAGGTTTCAAAGTTTAATGGACAGATAAAGTGTAAGCATATCTGCCCTTGTTCCCCACCTTAAGGAGAAAGCATTGTATCTTCTCCATTTATATAAGGCATTCTCCCTGGAAGTATGGAGTACATGTCTTTAATCTGTTGAGAAGGTTATTTTCTACTTCTAGTCTGATAGCTTTTACCATGAACAGCTGTAGAATTTAGTCCCATACTCTTTCTCCAACTAGATCATATGGCTTTTTCCTTTCCTCTGTTAAAATGATGACTTTTGGGGTTGGATCTTCCAATGCTGAACCAACACTGCCATCCCTATAACAAAACCACTTTCTACATCCTGCCATATCTGACTTCTAATAGTTTGTCTTGTTAAACAAATTTCTATCTATGTTCATTCTTTTTTCTTCTATTATCTTTATCCAGTTTTAGGATTAGCACAATGTTGAGTTCCTAAAATGAGGGGAGAAGAGTTCCTTCTTTTTTCTGCTTTAATTGTTTGATATAATTTATCAGTTAAAATGTTTATGAGCCTGCTGTTATCATATAGGTAGGTTTTCAAGCTAGGAATACACTTTCTTTAATAGGTGCTTTTCAAATTTTATATTTCCTCCAGAGTTAGTTTCATTAATTTGTCTTCCAAGGTACTTCTTTGAAGTTGTCAAATTTATTTTGAAAAAGATTTTTGTAATATGTTTTCTATATCCTTTTAAATTCTATAAAATCTGTGGTAATGTCTCCTAGATCTTAATATTGTAATTTTAAAAATGTATAACTGATATTGTGTAACAGGAAGAAAAGGTCTAAAAGAGTAGGGGAATTGGGAGGGGTAGGGGAAGGGAGAAAAGGGAAAGGAAAAAATATGAGAAGAGGAAAAAAATGGAAACAAGGTCTTTGCAAATTGGGAAGGGTGGAGGGGGTGAATGGAGGGCAAGGGAAGGAGAAAAAAAATAAGAACCAAGAGACTCAGGTAATGGTACAAGATCCCAATGATGAATGTAACTGTATTTTATACTTAAAATGTACCAATAAAGTTAATGGGGGAAAAAAAAAGAAAATGAATTAAATCTATAGAACACTTTTGGGGACAATTAAAATCATAATTATGTTGAGTTATCCTACATACAAAAAAGGAATGCCTATTTATTTAATCTTTTTGAATTTCTTTTATCAGTGTTTTATAATTTTCATCACATAGAACCTTGTACATATTTTGTTAATTTTAAATCTAACAAATTCATTTATCTTTGTAGTGATTGTAAATGATATTGTACTTTTAAACTTTTAGCGTAGTTTCATCAATATATAGAGAAAGACAAATTACTTTTTTTTTTTTACTTATTTTTATCTTATATACTAAAATCTTGCTGAATGCATTTATCCTAGGGAGGTTTTGTATGTTCCTTGGCTTTTTTGAAGATAATCATGTTATCAGCAATCAGAACAGTTTTACTCTTTGTTTCCAACCTGCATGTCTGTCATTTCCTATTCATGACTGATTCTGGAGAATATACACCTAACTTCCATTTTGTAAGTGTAATAAGATGAAGCAAATTTGCCTTGCTCTCAATCTTAGAAAAAGCTTCTGTCTTTTACTATTCTGTTAGGTATAAGGATATTTATGGTTTTGTTTTGTTTGTTTGTAGGTAATCTTTGTCTAATTAAGAAAGCTCTACCCAGGGCCAGGGATTTACCTCAGTGGTTTTGCCACCTGCCTCTCAAGCGCAAGGTCGTGAGTTCGATCCCCAGTACCCAAAACAAAAAACAAACAAACAAAAAAATAAGAAAGCTCTACCCAATAAAAAAACACGTTGAGTGACTTTATTCACAGTTTGCTGAAAGTCATTATCATATGTGGGGATGAAGTCAATCAATTTTTATTTTTATATTTCCATGCTTGCCATTTGGATTTCATTTTTGTTGAAATAACTACCTTAATTTATAGGGTAATATGAACTTTTTTCTTTCATCATTTGATATGGAGAATTAACTAAATGTTTAGAGTTTAGCCAGATTTTTATATGAGAAATTCAACTTGATCATAGTGTATAATTCTTTTTGTAAATCTGTGGATTCAATTTACCAATAATTGTTGATGATTTTTATATTTATATTCCTGAGAGATATTCATCTGCTTACTTCTTTTTTCAGTACTATTTTTTCTACTTTGAGTAACAATGTAATAATAATTACTGATGACATATTATAAAATGTACTTTCCTGTTTATTTCTGGAATAGAATGCATACATTTGAAGTGAATAATACTTTACATTATTGGTGCAACACTCCAGGGGGGACAATCTATGCCCAGTTACATTTTTGAGGGTTAATTATGAATTCAACTTCTATAATAGTGATAGGATTCCTATTGTTTAATTTTGCTTGAAGAATGGTACTTTAAGGTTTTCAAGCAAATTGGTTTATTTCTTTAAGTTGTCAATTTTGTAGATGTAAAAATTTTTATCGTATTTCTTCATTTTCTTTTTTAAAGGCTTTTAGACTTTTAATGATAAATCTGTGCTTCACTATTTTTTCTTTTCCACTGTGGTGCCTTGGTTCAAGGACTCAGTTCTCTGCATGATTCTGATCACAAACCAAAATGGAGGAGAACTGAATCAAAGTTCCTCATAATGTCAACACTGAACCTAATCATTGAATTTGATTCAGTTCTTGTCCAACACGGTTTGTGACCAGTATCATGGAAAGAATCAAGTTTGTTAACTGAAGCACTACTGTACACATTTCAGTTTAAAAATACGAAACTTTTAACAAACATTGTTAAGTGATTATTACAGTAATGTAAATTAGCATACAAATAAATTTCACATAGTAACTTTTGTGTACACAAATGATAAGAATACCTAAAATATATTCTAGTGAGTTAACATATTACAAATATTATCTCCTATTATGTAATTTATCTTTACCCTCTGTTCTGTGTTTACCTTGCCTTGCAGAAAATATTTAGTTTCATATAACCCCCGTTGTCTATTTTTGCTTTCATTTCCTATACTATTGGGGTCTTGACAAAAGTCATCCTTGTTACTTTCAATGTCCTAAAGAATTTAACTTTTCTCTCCCTCTAACATTTCAGATTTTATACTTATAATTCTTGTTGTGGTAATCTTTTTAAAATTAAGTTTATTGGTACACTTTACGTATACAATAAGATGACATTCATCATTTGGAATATGAACCTTTACATGATATATCTTTTTCCATACTTTTTCTCCCTTCTCCTGCCCTCACTTCAATCCTTCCACCACTCCCTATTTGCAAAGACTTTGTTTCCATTTTTTTCCTTTTCTCATATTTATTACTTTCTCTTCTTTCCTTTCTCCTACCCTTCCCATTTCCCCTTTCATTTTGGACCTTTTTTTCCTATTTCACATTATCTATTTACATTTTGATCCTTATTTACACTTTCAATTTCTCACACCAGATAAATTATTTGGCATTTACACATGTGCATATGTGTGCCCTATTTATTCCACTTAAGAGTATGGCCTCAAGATACATTCATTTAGCTATTAATGTATCTAGTTTCTCATTCTTTATGGCTGAGCAGTACTCCATTTTATTAAAAAAACTACATCTCCTTTATACAATCTCCAGTTGATGAGCAACTGGGCTCTTTCCAAGTTTTAGCTATTATAAACTGTGCTACTATAAATATGGGTGCACATATGTCACTGTGGCATGATTCTTTTAAATTTTGGGGGAAGATACCCAGCAGGGGAATAGCTGGGTCAAATAGGACCTATAATCCTAGTTTTTGGGGGTATCTCCATATTGATTTCCACAGTGGAACAGACTAGAAGATGCAGAAACAACTCCAGACATACTCAGTGACCCAAGTTTTGACAAAGGAGCCAAATACCCTCACAGGTGGAAAGATAACCTCTTTAATAAATGGTGCTGGAAAAATTGGGTTTCAACTTGCCAAAGATTAAAACTAGACCTAGGTCTCTCACCATGCAGTAAACTAAAATTGGAATTGATCAATGATCTAAACATTAAAACAGAAACACTAAACTAGTTGTAAGTGAGGTGAGGTAGAACTCTTGAAGATATTGGCATAGGAAAAGATTTCATGAAGAAGACCTCAGTTGCACATGAACTAGCACAAACAATCAACAAGTAGGATTTCATCTTATTAAAAAGCTTCTGCACAGCAAGAGAAACTACCAACAAGCTGAAGAGACAATCTACAATGTGGGAAAAAATTTTTACCATCTGTTCCTCAAACAAAGGTCTACTATCTAGAATATGTAAATAACTTAAAAATATCAGACCCCAAATTTAAAGACCCAATTCAAAAATGGGCATCTGAAATGAACAGACATTTCTCAGCCAAAGAAGGAGAAACAGCAAATAAACATATGAAAAAATGTTCAACATCACTGTTCATTCGAGAGATGCAAATGAAAACAAAGCTGAGATTCCACCTCACTCCAGAAAGAATGGCTGCTATCAAGATATCAACCAATAACAAATGTTGGTTGGGTTGCGGGGAGAAAGGAACCGTTCTCCACTGTTAGTGGAAGTATAGACTGGTGCAACCACTGTGTAAATCAGTATGGATGTGATCTTGATATTTGGGAGAGATTTTGGTCTTGCTGGTGTTCTATATGTGGATATAAAATATTCTGAATATAACATTTTTTCATCCGAATCTTTGAACAGAACTACAAGGGTCTGGAAAGGACCACTGGATACTATACCACACAGTACTATCGGTTTAGCCCATTTTGTTTAGTGTACAATTTAAGTTTGATTTTTTGTGTGTCTTTTTTTCTTTTTCTTATTCTTTTGTTTTGTTTTTGTCTGGATGATCTCCCAGTGCTGAAAATGGAGTGCTAACATCATCAAGTATTATATTGGGCTCCAAGCCTCCTTTAAAATCTACTAACATTTGACATATATTTGGCTGATCTGATATTGGCTGCCTACATGCTACTAAATATTATTCCTTTCTAGTAAATTATTCCTTTTGTTACTATGCAATGGACTTCTTTACCTTTTTTTTGTCTTTTGATTTAAAATATATTTTATCTGATATCAGTATGGCTATGCCTGCTTTCTTTGGTTTCCATTTAGATTATTACCTCAATTCTTGAGTGCTTCTGTTCAAGCACATTTGAGTTCATGGATAGAAGCATTTAGGAAAGTTTTGCTTCTGTTTGTGAACTCCCAAGTGGGTAATAAATATGAATGAGGCCATTTTCCCTGCTGTGACACTTGGTCATAACTTCCTCTTGTCAAGATTAGGACTGAATACAGACCTGTGAAAACATGCTGTGAACCTCTTGTGTGTACTTTTGACCACAACCAGGACTGTAGAGTATTATTCAGTCCATCATGGCTCCAAAGAATGTGCAGAGCAAGCATGGTGACAAAAGGAAAGTGAAGAGCAGTATGAAGGTGACAAGAATGTGAAAAAATGGTAATAAAAGTAACCAGATGTACAAAGCAGTAGTGAAGGTCACAAGAAAGTGCAGAACAAGAATGATACGAAGAAGGTTTTGAATAAAATAACCATTGAATTTAAGAAGGAAATTGTGGCAAACCATGAGTGTGGCATTCGTGTGACTAATTCAGTCTCAGAGTACAGGATGATCAAGTGGACACTCTTGACTATATTGAAGAATGAAGATGCCATCAAAGGTGCTGAAGAAGCAAAAGTAGTTATAGTGTTAAGCAAGCAGAGGACACAAGTTCTGGAACAGGTGGAGAAACTTTTGTTAGGGTGGTTGAATGAGAAACAGCTGGCAGGTGATAGCATTAGTGGAGCTATGAACTGTGAAAAAGCCAGGAAATTGCACGGTGATTTACTGCAAGAAAATCCCTGTACTAGTGCAACAAATGATGAATTTATAGTCAATAAAGGGTGGATTGATAAATTCCAAAAGAGAATTGTAATGCACAGTATAAGACATGGTGAAGCTTCCAGTTATGACAAGGCCACTGCAGAAGCCTACAAACTAGAAGTCACAAAGGCAGAAGGACACATTGCTCAATAAGTGTTCCACTGTAATGAATCTCAGATCTTCTGGAAGAAGATGTGGAACAGAACCTAAATTACAAAGGAGAAAAGGGCACTTCTGGGGCATAAGCCCATGAAACAGATTGACTTTTTCTGTTGTGTGCAAATGCAAGTAACAATCTGAGTATTAATGCTACTGATTCACCATGAGCAGATCCATTGTGCATTCAAGCAACAGAATGTGAACAAGGATTGTTGTCATGTGGAGGGCCAATGCAAAAGATCAGGTCTCAGTCAACTGTTCATGGAATGGCTGCATGAGGTATATGCACACACCAATAAGAACTATCTTTCTGACAACTGAGATGCCTGAAAGGTAACTTCTTCTGATGAACAATGCACTGGCACATTCTCTAGCCTTAGTGGATGATATGAATGCTGATTATTACTTCATGAATGTCAAGTTCCTTCCCCCTAACACAACATCCCTTCTGCAGCTCATGGACCAATAAATGATCTGAAACTTCAAGAAACTCTACACAAAGGCACTTTTTACTAGGTGTTTTATGTCACTGAAGAGACATAATTGATTCTGAAAGAGTGCTGGAAGAAACATTTCAATGTACTCTACTGCATCAGCCTTACTGAGAAAGCCTGGGTTGAAATCATATACTGGATCTTAAACTCGGCCTAGAGAAATCTGTGGCCAGAATGTGTCGGTGAAAGTAAATTTTAAGGACTTGATGCCAAGATATTAGAGGAAATTGTGTACATGGCAAAGAGTATGGGTCTGGAAATCAATGATGCAGACATAGAGGAGCTTATTGAGAATTATAAGGAGGAGCTGATGACATGAAAACTTGCTGAATTCCAGAGTGAACAGAATAAGTGCTTGTTGACGAGCATTTCACTTAAAAAGAGGAACACAGGGAGGAGATTAGCAGTGATGTGATAAAAGTCATTACGGAAAATTGGAATGAGTGGCAGGATTTCTTTGAAGAGCACCACTCCAACATAACTAATGAACAGAGTGTTGAATATGATGAACAGATGATGTGGTCTCTCATTTCCAGAGGGTTATCCAGTACAGGAAACATCAAGTGACATTAGGCAGATTTTTCATCAAAATTGATCCTGTAGCTAAGAGACAAAGAGGAAACCCCTAAAGGAGATCTCCCTGATGTCCTTATGAAAGTAGAGTCTCCCTCAATACAATAACCTCCTACCCAGCCACCTTCCTCTCCTCCAAGTCCGAAGTTACTCTACTTTACTGTATTTGTTTCATATTTTTGTGGTTGAAAAATACATATGGTTCAGAATGGATTAACCTTGTTTACAATGAACTTTATGGGAAAATTTGATTTGGGTCATGTCTAAAATCAGTTCATGACCACATTTGTAAGGGTCAGAATGGATTAACATTATTTGTATTGACCTTTATGGGGAAAATTGATTCCGTTCATGATCAATTCAGTTGATGACCAGAATCACTGAGCAAAATTAATTTGTGAGCCAGAGTACTACTGTACATGAAATATCTTATTTCATCCCTTCACTTTCAGTTTTTCTGTGTCCTTACTGGTATAGCAATTTTCTTGTAAGCAACCAATAGTTGGCTATTCTATTTTTATCCATTAATTCACCCTATGTCTTTTAATTGGAGAATTTTATCTATTCATATTCATTGTATTTATTGACAAATAGGTATTACTACAGTCATCATAAAATTTGTCTTTTAGTTTTGTTGTAGTTCCTTTATTTCACAGCCTTACATGGCTCATTGGTAATTAAATGAATTATATTAATATGTGCTTTGATTTGTTGCTTATTATTAAGTTTAGTTTTCCTATTACAGGTTTTTGCTTGGTGATTACCATTAAGCTTACATAAAACATATTTTGACCATAACAATATATTTTGACATGAGAGCAACTTAATATAATGATAAAGATAAGAACAGAAAAAAAGAAACAAAAAATATGTTCATAGGAAAATCTCCAGTTTTATTTGATCTTTTTCCACATTTTAAATTGTTTTTATCCCATTTTACATCTTTCTATATTGCCTATCACTTAATGTATTAATATAGTTATTAGTACTTTTGGTTGTTTTAATTTTAGTCTTGATAATAAATACATGACTCAACCACACTTGAAGTATTAGGGCAATTTGAATTTCTATAATTATTTTCATTAGAAAGTTTTAAACCTTTTTTATTTTATTCTACTCATCAACTTCTCTTTACTTCCATTTGAAGAACTTCTTTTATCATTCCTTATGGAATAAGGTTGCCAGAGCTATATTTTCTCTGCTTTGATTCATCTGGGAATATCTTGAATCCCTTCTCCATTTATAAGGATAGATTGACTTGGTACAGAATTCTTGGTTGACAGTTCTTTTTCATTTAGTACTGTAAAAAATCTTAATGCCAGTCTCTCCTGACTTGTAAGGTTTCAGCTGAGAAGTCACCTGTCCCATTAACTGAGGCATATGTATGTTAATTTTTTTTAATTATCTCTTGAAACCCTGAGAATATTCTCTTTATCTTCCACCTGTGAAAGTTTGTTTAGAGGATGTTTTGGGTGTTTTGGCTGTATCTAGATGTACCCCCAAAGCCTCATGTGCTCAGATGCAGCTTATTTCAGGTGGCTGGTCCTAGGGTGTATAATACTGGGATTACAGTTGTATGGTATTGGATTAGTCCACTGTTTGGCTTATCATAGTTCTGGGCCTGGATAATGTGAAGGCCCACCCTAGGTGTGGGTGGCATCACCCAAAACCCTCGCTGTAGCCTGTATGGGATTAAATGGGAAGAGTGGCTTGCTGCTGCTGCTGCTGCTGTTGCTTTGCTGCTTCCTACCTGCACTGTTTCTTCTCTCTGATTCCCTCCTGCCATGCCACCTTATTTTGGAGCCAGCCACTTGTGGACCGAAACCTCTCCAAACTGTGAGTCAAAACAAACCTTCCCTCCTTTAACTTGTATGTGTTGGGTATTTTTTTTCTCAGCAATGAGAAAGGAAGACACCTTGGTTGAGATAAATTTAACTGGGGACCTTTGATTTTTGTGTACCTGGATATTTTTGTACCTGTATTCTTGACTGGGTTGGGGAATTTTCTCTTCTTTTGCAAATAATCTTTCTACCCCATTGGCATTTTTAAGTCCTTCTTGAATCACAATAACATGAATTTACATCCTTAGTCCTGTCTCAAAATTCTCATAAGCTTTCTTTATTCCTCTTCATTCTGTTTTCTCTTTCAACTATGTATATTCAAATAGCTGTCTTTGAGCTCACTAACTGTTTCTTCTTTTCATATAATCCTGCTATTTTTGCCTCCTATTTTGTTTTTAATTTTTCTGAGTGTATTATTTCAGCTCAAGAATTTCTGTGTGACTTTTCAAAAATCACTTCCATCTCTTCATTATGTTTTCCAGTTACAATGTAGAGTATTTTCTATGTTTTCACAAGGTAATTGGATTTTCTTAAAATAACTGCTTTAAATATCTGAGAGCACTTTCATTCTGATTACTGACTTGTCAGTTTCTGGCTTCTGATTTTGAATACAAGGTGAGGTCATGGATTCCTGAAAGCTCTTGAGGCTTGCTGCATGCAAAGTCATCTGGACATAGAAAGAATAGATATTTATTTCAGTCATCCTAATAAGGCTTTTCTTGTGCCTGACTTTCTAGAAATTTTAAGCAGCCTGCTAATTTTCTCTGATCCTATTGCCACTTTCAGTATTAGCAGTATTAGATAATACCCAGATCCAGTTATGGCAGATTTCTGAAGTTGGTGTGTTAACACTGTTTCAGTACTAGAAGTCAATCCAAACCCAGGTTTGTACCGAATACATTGTTGATGTAGCATTCAGAAAAAAACAGAGTAGTAAAGAGATGGTGTTTTCTCCACACAATCCTCAGGGCTGAGGCAAGTTCAGAGGCCTCATCCACAGTTACTGGAGTGCAGCCAGACGGTACAGGATTCTGCATGTCTCTGCAAAAAATTTCAGTGGAGAAAACAGAGTCAGGGTCCCATGTCACTTCTGTGGTCACCAAAGTTGCCATGTTTTGTCACATCCTGAGCCATGGTGAACCAAGACTAGAACAATACTGAGTTAAAATCAAGCCCCACACTCCTATGAGCTGCCTATTGCTAAGTTAGACTCTTTGCATAAAACCAATGTAACAAGCCACAGGTGACTTCGGCTGAACTGGGGCCTCATATCTTCCTCTGACAATGGAAGTGTTTCAGAAACTTTGTGAATAAGTACAATTGAGGATAGGGACCATTGGTGTCCCAAATGTTAATTTTGACCAACACAGCACTGAGTTCTAGTGCAAAGGAATATGTTTAATATCTTACCTACCATTAGTAAATGGGTCTTGCATAATGCTAGGCTGTTTGATTTTGAGGCAGGATGGAAAAAATTAAAGGTATGTAAAAAGGAAACAAGAAAATCATAATTAAATATTGTTCTTTTAATAAAACTGAAATTTCTAGTACCCCACCAAAGTTACCCAGGGCTATCCATATCAGCATTCTTTTGGTTAAATTTAGGCTCCTTCCCTACTAGACCCAAAATTCACACTCAAAATTCCTCAGGCATCCTAAATGTCCAAATATTGGCTTAATTGGGAAAGTAAAGAACAGTTGTATGATCCTAAGATAAAGGAATAGATTGAGAGAATCCCAAAAATATTTACATTACAAAAAATGGGGCTTATTTTAGTTATTTTTCTCATTACTGAGATACAATATTTGACACCTGAAACTCAAAAGAAGAAAGGTGTATTTTGACTTACAGTTTGTAGTCCTTTGTAGAGTTTGCCCTGCCCAAGACAGGGCAATATTGCAGAGGTTCATGGCAGAGCAAAAAATGTGCTCATGGCAGGGAAGTGGGAAGCAGCAGGATCAAGAGGGAGGGAAAGAGAGATAATCTTCCAGGGCATGCTCCACACACACACACACACACAGTCCAATCACCTTTCAAAAGCTTCACTTCTGAGAGAATGAGGCTTTGGGGGGACATCTAGATATAAAACATAACATTGCAACCCTGGCCCCCAAAGCTCATGTGCATCCTTTTATACAAAATACATTTGGTCGACCTGTAAGAGATACTGAAGTCTTAACCATTTAAGCATTGTTGAAAAGTTCAAATATAAAGTCCCAATGCATGAGGGAGGTATAAAAGTTTAGATTTTTAAAATATAAATAAAAGTAACTGGTCATAATATTAAGATAGCTGGCTATAAATACGAGATATTTTATGTAAGCCTCCTGTTGACAACATAGCTTGGAACCTATAGTAGACAGATCAACAATACATGTTAAAAATCATTGCATATTGCCAGAGAAAGTCATCTAATCACATAGAATGCAGAGAACAAAGGGCTACAATACAACTAGAAGATAATTAAAAACAGTTAAATTCTGAGTAATGATTAATTAATTACTTTGGACCTGAGAACATTAAATTCTCTAATCAGCAACAGAAAGAAGTTGGATTGATAAATCAAATATACTCAACTATATGCTGCCTACAAAGGACTCATTTGAAAATATAAGGCACACATTGATTAAAAAGTTATTTGACAGAAAGGCAAAGTAAAAGAGAGCAGGAATAGATGTACTTATGTTATCGAGCAAAAGCTTTAAGTGAAAAATATAAAGGGATACCAAGGTAGAAAGTATATAATTAATATTATAGATTTATCAAGAAGATATAATTACAAATATATATATGCACACAACTTCAAAATAATTAATATATAAAGCAAGTATTATAATATCTGAAAGTATAAATACACTAGAATATGATAATAATGAAATTTAATACTTCATTTTCAATAATAGGCCAATATTGTGAAAAAATCAATAAAGAACCATTGTCAATGGACATTTTATATATATATATATATATGATTCTACATAACAATAGTATAATATGGATTCCTCTTAAGTTTCCACAGCACTTTCTCCAGGATAGACCACAAAAAGCCATAACAAATTTTAAAAGATTGAAATCATATCAAGTATCTTTAATTTAACCACAATAATATCAACTAGAAGTCAAAATAGAAGGAATTTTTGGATACTTACAAATATATAAATATTAAACTTTATTCTAAAATACCAATTGGTCAAAGAAAGTAAAAGTGAGGATTAAAATTGTCTTGAGGACAATAAAAATGAAAACAGGACGTACTAAAATGTGCAAGACAAAGTAAAAGTTCTTCTGAGAGGGAAGTTTATAGCAGGAAATTTCTACATTAAAAAAGAAGAAAAATCACATAAAACTGTTACATTTCAAGAAATTAGAAAAACAAAAGAAAAAGACTGAGACAAATGCTAGAAGAAATGAAATAATTAAGATTAGAGAAGAAATAAATAAAATAATAAAATAATATAATGATATTAAGATTTAATTTTTGGAAAAGATGAACATTAGCAAAATCAAAGCTAAACTAAGAAGAAAAGAGAGAATATTCAATTAAAATCAGAAATAAAATAGATGATGTTACAACCCATGACAGAAATATAAAAGGGATTATAAAAATTTAGTATGAATTTGAACAAACTGGGTAGCCTAGTATGTACGGACAAATTTATGGAAACATCCAAATTTCTAAAACTTAATTATAAAAAAATAGAAAATTTACATGGACTATATTCAGCAGAAAGATTAATTGTACAATCTAAATCCTTCTAACAAATATAAACCCAGAACCAGATAGCTTTACTGGAGAATTTTTCCAAACATTTAAAGATTTAGAGAAGCCTTTCTCATACCCTCTCAAAAATGAAGCGCAAAGAATACTTCCAGAATTATTTTGGGTAGACAGTAAACTCTGATAACAGATCTAGAAAAAGTACTACATAAGAAAACTGCAGTCTAATATCTTCAATAATTATAAATGTAAAAATCTTCAACAAAAATATGCAAAGTGATTTTAACAATATGTTAAAATCTCATATTCCATAAGAAGAAAATTTTTCCTTGAGATGGAAGGAAGCCTCAAAAAAAAAAAAAAAACTAAACCTAAGCTATACCACAAAAACAGAACAAAATATAAAAAATGTTCAATAGATGAATATAAGATGGGATGAGAATCATGTTTTATATAGGAAGTAGTATCCACAGATAGCTCCAAGATATGCAACAAGGCCAGTCAGAGTGTGGCTGCATGAGATGATAGAGTTGTCAACCACTGGAATACACACTTAATGGGATAGCACATGGGCAAAATACAGAAAATAAAAAATAGTAAGAAGAGAAACCACACATAATCCCAGCACTGGTCCAAAGATGCAGTTGTTTACAGTGCTGCAGAGATATGTAGTTTCCTTACTGTAATGCAGCCCAGAATCTGCTATAACAACAGCAAAGAGATACCAAATTCATGGATGTGGATTCCAACCCATGTCCGGAGAATTAATCGTACTCTGAAATCTGCAAAAATTTCAGGGAAGGCTCTGATTCAACTGTAGCGACACAGTCACTCCACACCCCATTGTCTTCAGAGCTTGTGGAACTTCATGCTTTCCCAACTAGGATTGACCAAAATCTTTAATAACAGCAAACATATTCCTGAACCACAAGTGGGAACCCAGCCTAAGTCTAGAGTCCTAGCTACACTGTGAAACTCACAGATACCCAAATCAGGAGTGCAGATCCCAGCTCATGTCCAGATAAATAACCATATTTTGAAATGCACTAAACTTTCAGGGAAAGAAGACAAACAGGCAGCTTCAACCAGGTATTCACAACTCATCCCAAGTGCTGGTGAAACTTTGTAATTTCCACACTAGGAACAGTTCAAAATCTTTGATAAAATCACCAAACATATTCTTGAACCACAAGTGGGCAGGCCATCTCAATTCCAGTGTCCTAGCTACCTTGTGAAACACATAAAGATTGATTCAGAGATTGGGTTTTTGAGACATCTAAGCCACGAATATGGTGCAAAACAATTTATACTGAGAAAAATTTCTTAACCCCAGATGCCACTGAAATCACAATGTTGAGTAAAGTTGAGACAAAGCAGATGAGATTTTCAGAGAGAGTGTGAGAAGGATGACAGGAATGTTCTGAATGTTTGTGACTGGGATTACTCCAGACGAAACTCTCTGAATGATATTGGATTCTGAAAAAAATAAGGATGAAATAATGTGGGCTAAAGAAAGCACATCTAGAATTAAGTAGATCTTTTGACCTTGTGCATGAGGCTGAGTCAGTGAACTGTTTACACATTCAGACACCCTCACTTCCAAAGTATGGATGTGGAGCATGTATGTGCAACTGTGTACAGCTGAAAATTATTGTTTTAGTCTCTGTAGTGATTTACATTTACCAGTTGGGCTCTCCCTTATGAAGGATCACTTCTTGAGTTTTCCAACCTTGGGGTTCTGAAGGCAGACATAAGATAAAGTTGCTAGAATTTCCATAAAACCTCTCACACTGTCCACATATACTTCCTTTGCTTATACTTGTTCCCTCTGTCACCTTGTATGTCCTCTCAGATCTTCTCTTCCTCTACACCACTCACCTGGATGGACATAAAATTAGTAACATCAAAGCCAATTTATTTCATGTTTATTCCCCTTATTTTATTTCATTTTATTTTACATATTTGCTTTTTGTCTTTTTTATCCAAGTTCATAGACTGTTTTTCATCACTAGTATTTCTTTATCTTTCTAGGTTATGGAAAGAGTCAAAAACTTTTAAGCAATTTTTATTTAAGTATTAATACGTGATTGATTCTGTTCATACTGTTATTACTGGTAAGTATTTCTCCCCTCAATGACTAAATAGGTGGAATAGGTCACTGCACTTTGAATCTTACCTCAAGCAAAGGTATACCTTGGAGAAACACACACATAAAAAATATATCAATTAGAGTGACAGAACTTTTCATCCCAACTTAGCTACAATATTAGACATTAAAAAACAAATATCATGAGAAAACACTGAAACAAGATGCCTCCAATTATTCAAAACTACCTAAAATCTGATCTCACAGACACTGAACTATAGTAACAAAAATAGCATGGTACTGGCACAAAATAGACAGATAGATAAATAAGCTAAAAGAGAACAGAAACTATTCCATGTACCTTCATTTATCTGATTTTTGACAAATGGGCCAAAAGCATATGCTGAAAAACTGATAGCCTCTTTAACAAATGATGTGAAAATAATGACTCTGATGAAGAAAAATTAAAGTAGAAACACATCCCTTTTCCTGTATTAAAATCAAATCAAATACTTAGATATTAAGACAGAAGATAGAGACTACTAAAAATAACATAGTGGAAAGGGTTTAAGCTATAAATACAGGAAAATATTTCCTGAACAGAGCTCCAGCAGCACAAGAAATAACACTAAAAATCAACAAATACAATCATATTAAAATAAAAATCACCTGCACAGCAAAGAAAACAATAAGAGTGAGATGACAACCTATAGAATAGGAAAATACTTGCAAGCAACTCTTCTGATATTGTACTAGTTTACTTTCTCACCAACAACATAGAAAGTTTGTTTTTACCCCACATTCATTTCACCATTTAGTGATTTCTGTTTTTCATCACAGTGATCCTGATTGGAGTAAAATGGAATCTCAGAGTTTTTTTGTTATTTCCTTAATGATTAAAGATGCTGGCCATTTTTTCATGTACTTATAGGGTACTTGTACTTCATCTTTTGAGAAGTGTGTATTCAGTTCAATTAGACTTTTTATTTGATCACTTGTTTTGGGGGGATAATTTCTTTGAGATGTTAATGTACTCTATGTCGTTGGTGAGAAAGTAAACTAGTACAATAAATATAAAAATCAGTATGAAGAGTCCACAAAAAATAAAAATTTTAAATTTCTTTTAATACAGCTATAACTCTCTTAGGTAAATTCTGAATAGATTCAAATATTCTATAGTAATATATGCATATCATTCTTAGTCATGTGCTGGATTTGAGCCACCAAACCCTGATTAGAGAGAAAAATGAAGACACAAGATACAGAGAATATCTTTGTGGGGAAGTCAGTGGGCTTTACTGGAATGAAGCTGACTTAACCTCTCAATTTTATTGAAAATCAAACAAAGGCTTTATGTTCTGCTGAACACAGGTGCATAGTTTAGACTAGAAAGGCATGATGACAATTATGCCAAATTGTTAACTTCATCAAATTGTACACGGAATGTCCCTCCTTGTTTCACCAGCAAGTCTTGCCTCTGCCCAAGCTGGTGGAACATCTCATCTTCAAGTTGTTCCAACTCCTCAGCGTCAGTAGTCTTATGTGGCCCGTATCAACTCAAGCAGATGTTAACGTGTTGGGTGCTGTAAGGAACTCCACAGTCATTTTACTCATCATTGCAACAAAATACTTGATACCCACAAGTCAAAAAAGGAGAGGTTTTTAAAAAAAGAGAGAAGTTTATTTTGGCTTACAGTTTTAGACATTTCAGTTCATGTAGGGTTGGGACTCTAAGAAATACAATGATGTAAAGGGATGAAAGAGGAAATCAGTTTACACCATGGCTGCCAGGAAGCAGAGAGAAAAGTACAAAAGGAGAGACATATACCCTTCCAGGTCACACCTTCAGTGATCCACCACTTCTGACAAGGCACACCTCCTAACAACAGAACAGATATGGTGCTACCAGTGGACTAATCCAATCACGAGTGTAGCATCACATGATCCAATAACATATTAAATGCATGAGATTTGGGGAAAATATTTCAGATCCAAAACATAGCACTAGCACTGTGCACCTGGAACCCAAAAGAGTCATGTATACTCATTATGCAAAATATATGTAGTCTATCACTAAGAGTCAACAAAGTTTTAATATTTTATAATTTCTTAGGAGTTCAAGTTCAAAGTTTCCTTTATGATTAATGATAAATTCTAAGCTGTGAGCCCTGGTAAAAAGCAAAAAGGAAATTTAACATTTTCATTTATTTTTCATTAAGATTATTGGTACATTTTAGGTATACAACACAGTTACATTCATCACTGGGATCTTGTACCTTTACATGATGCATCTTGGTTCTTATTTCTTTCCCCTTCCCCTGCCCTCACTTCACCCTCTCCACCCTTTCCTATTTACAAAGACTTTATTTCCATTTTTTCCTTTTCTCACATTTTTTCTTTGCCCTTCTTTCCTTTCCCCTAACCCTCCCACTTCCCCTACTCCTTTAGACTTATTCTTCCTATTTCATATTATCAATTATACATTTTGATCCTTATTTACACTTTTAGTTTTTTACACCAGAGAAACTATTCCATATTTACACATATGTGTCCTATTTATTTTACCTAAGAGAATTAAATATTTTCAACATATAATAACCCTGGGTAAATATTCCAATTCCAAAAAAGAGAATCTGGGGGATACAAAGGAATGACACCAAAGCAAGCCTGAAACCCACCAGGACAAACATTAAACCCTATAACTGTGTCCAGCACCCAGAGCAAGTTGTGGCAAATGTGATCCCCCAAATGACTTGGGTGGACACACCCCTATGGCAATGCCTCTCTCATGGGTTGACTCTACTCCCTGCCTATGGCTTTTCTGAGAGATATCATATTCCTAGTTTCTCCAACTTCCCTGGGTCTCCATTACACTTTGGGGTTCACATTAAGATCTTCCACACAGCCCTCTCAGGGGCATACTGTCTGTCCTCCCTGGCCTTCTCAAATCTTGATGGAAGCCTCCCTGATCCCATGACTCTTACATTCTCCATGCTTGTTAAACTAACACCGCATGGATGGTGTCAAGGTCTGCCACCAATTTAAGTACCATAGTAGCTACTTCCCCTTGAACCATGACTGCAAAGTTCTCCAAGTTGCTAGATGTCTAAACACTGTGAACCAAACACCAGAAGCTGAACTCCCTGGATGGCCCTTCAGATGCCTGGTGTACTGGAGCATTCTCCTCAAAGCATAATCTTTATCTTTTGCACTCTTGAGCTAGGGAAGGGTGGAGTATTCCTAATTCCTGAGATGCCTTCAAAGCATTATTTCTATTGTCCTGATGCAAAGTAGCTGGCTCTATTTTTTTAATTCATTAAGTTTATTGGCACATTTTAGGTATACAGAGACATTTATAGCTAAATGGATGCATATTGAGGTCATACTCTTAAGTGAAATAAATAGGACACACATGTGTAAATACCAAATAGCTTCTCTAGTGTGAGAAACTGAAAATGTAAATGAGGACAAGATGTATAATAGATAATGTGAAATAGGAAGAAAAGTTAGCTCTATTTTAACACTAATCTTTTCAGCAGCCAAGTTCTCCAAGGTACCAACTTTTCAAGTTTTTATTTTCAAAATGAATGCAGCTATTATATATCACAAATGTACACTAAGAATAAGTAGAATTATCTCAACATAATTAATATAATAATGCATGAGAATCCCATATTGAGCATCTTGTACAATGTGAAAAATTGAAAAATTCTAAGATAAGGAATAAGGCAAATATGCCTCATGTGCCAGGGATTTAGCTCAGTGGTTTCAAAGCCTGCTATGCAAGCTCAAGGATCTGAGTTTGATCCCCGGTACCAAAATATATATATATATATATATATATATATATATATATATATATATATGCCTAAAGTCATCATTGCTGGAAATCCTAGCCAGAGCAATTCACAATTCATCAAGAAAATGAAAGGAAAGCCATCCTAGTGAGAAAGGAAGAACTGCAATTATATATAGATATGAAAGATATGATCCTATGTATAGAAATGTCTGTAGACTGAACACACACAAAAAATAAGCAATTTTTCAAAGTTACAGGATAAAAAATAATGACACAAAGTCGACTTCGTTTTTCCACACTGACACTGAAAAATTCAAAAAGAAATTATGAAGGTAATCATGTTCTCAATAGCATAAATATATGAAGGAACTTAACATGGTAAAATAATTTTACACTCACAAAAAGAAGAGTGCTAATAGAAATTTTCAAAGGGATAAATAAGTGGAAAGATATCGTGTTCATTGATTCAAATAGTTAATATTGTTAAAATATTCATATTACTCAAAACAATCTACAAATCCAATATGAGCGCTACCAAAATCTGAATAACATTTTAATAAAAAGGGAGAATAGCTTAAAATTTATATTGAATCACAAAGGATCATAATGTATTCTTGAGAAGACTCAGAAAATTCATCATTACTGATTTTAAAATGTATTAAAAATCTATAATAATAAACATGTATGTTGTTGCATAAAGAAAGATATGTAGACCAATGGGACATAGTTGAATACCAAGGAATAAGTCCACATATATAGAGTCAAAATATCTTCAACCACAAGGATGTTAAGATTATGAAACGAGGAAGGGACAGTATCTTAAAAAATTATATTAAGAAAATGAGACATTCCTACACAAAAGAATGAAATTGGTTGCTTATCTTGCTGCAGAAACAAAGGCAATTAAACAAAGGCAATGATTTAAGGCAAGACCTAAAAATATAAAACTATAGAAGCAAACAGAGGAAAATTTTTATGACTTTGCTCTAGGCCACGATTTCTTGCAAATGACAAAATCCACTGGCAACAAAAACAAAAATAAACAATTGGGACTATAGCAATCTAAATGATTTCTGCACATTAAAGAAGACATTCAATAGAAAAAAGACAGACTACAGAATGTGAGTAAATATTAACAAACCACATAATATGGTGTTCATATAGAAAAAAATAAAAACACTTGTAACTCAATTACAATAAAACCAACTGAAAAATGTCCAAAGAATTTGTCTTAGTTACTTTCTCTTAGTGCTGAGACAAAATACCTGACACCCAAATTTAAAGGGGAAAGGGTTTTTTAGCTCAAAGTTTGTAGAAGCTTCAGTCAATAATCAGCTGGCTCTGAGGCAAGATGGCACAGGCAAAGGGGGGAAAGTTCATGGTGGCAGAAGACAGAAAAAGTAACAAGGGGCCTTTCTGTCCCTTTTATCTTATTCAGACTACTTAGGGTGGATAGCTCTCACGCCCTTAGTCCTAGTGCCCTTGGGCCTAGCATTGCCCATAAATCAATCACACACTCTAGATTCAGTCACCTCTGAAAAATCCCCACCTACAATAGCATGAGGCTTTTTGGGGATATCTGAACACGAGCCAAAACAGGATTTGAATAGATATTTTGCCAAAGGATAAATACAAATGGCTAACAGGTACAGGAGAATATGGTCAAGATCACTTATATCAGAGATATGCATATAAAAACCACAGTGAGGCATAAAGTTTCACCTATTAGATTTGAAATTGTTGAAAACAAATAAAAATATATGGGCAATTTACGTTTTCAAGAGGATACGGCGAAATTGGAAACTTTGTGTTCTGTTGGTAGGAATGCAGAACAGTACAGCCACTACAGAATATTTCTTCAAAACATCAAAATTAAAATAAGCATATGATCTATCAAATTTATTTCCATATTCACCTGAAAGAAATGAAATCAGGATCTCAAAGAGATATTTGCAGTCCTATGTATATTGCATCATTATTCACAACAGCCAATGAGTGGAAATAATCCAAACATCCATCACCAGATTAACAGTTAAAGAGAAAAGTATTATAAACATAAATAAATCATTATTAATTTATAAAAAATATGAAAATTTTGTATTGTGATGCAGTATATATGAACCTTAAGGACATTATTCTAAAGGATACAAGCTAGTTACTAAAAAAAACAAATACTGCATGTTTCCATTCATATATAATATTTAAAGTAGTAAAACACGTAGAGAAAGAAAGTAAAATGATTTTAATGGTCTAGAGGGAGGAATTAATGAGGACTGCTGTTATGCAGAAGAGTGTTTTAGTCATTCAAAATAACAAAGTTCTAGAGGTCTGCTGTATATCTTTAAAGTTATACTTAATAGCATTCTGTCCTGTGCTTAAACATTTAAATGGAAGATGTCATATTATGTTCTTTTTTTTACCACAATAATGAAATTGGTGAAATTTTTGCCCTTTTCTCTTTGCTCTGACCTTCTGCCATACTGTCATTCAGATTTAATATTATATACAGCTAATTGCAAATAGACAATGCAAGAAAAACTTCAAGCATAAAAAATTAATAAGATTTTTTTTCCTATGGAAAACTACAGAGTTCAAAATATAATGAGTATAGGACTCAGGAGGTTTTTCAGAATGAAATCATCACACTTAATTTTCATATTGGTACTATTATAGCAAAAGACACACACAGCAAGGACAAGGAAACAATAAATTGGGCTTTGGTGAACCACTTAGAACAGATACCAAGGATAGCATGATATTATTTAAGTAATACGAATTTTAAAAGTAGTAGGTTTTTATGGTATACATCATTTTTCTGCGTAAGGTTCAGATTATGTTTACAAGACTTCCACTTGAAGTATGTAATTTAATGTACCATATCATCAGATACTTGATATGCATAAAAGGACAGTTACAAATATGTAGCATAAAAATATAGACCTGAGAATAGACCAGTAAATGAAATCTCACATATTATGGAGAAAGTAGTATTAACTTGTGTACTAAGAGAATTTTTTCCATCATCCATATTACTACTGTATCCACTTACCTGTAGGTTTAAAGATTTGGAAAAATGTTTTCTCTGAATTTATTTTATTAAGTACATAGCTTTGATGGAATATTAGTTGACACTAAGGAAGCTCATAAACTCCTACATGCTTATTGCTTTGATTTTAACTGGATCTTTACTTGCTTTTGGAGCAGTTTTCAATCTTTGTGCTATTTGCAAAACTGAAAAAAAATCAAAATGGTTTCTGAGATAAGAGTGTAGGGTGTGGCAAAGCTGGCTGGGGAGGTAAGCATGACCTGTTAATTACAAGATCCCAGACACATGTCCAGAACAGTTCCCAAAGCCCTGTACGTGGACTTCTCATGAGAACTTGAGCAGGTTTTCAACAGAATGACCTAGGACATGACATCAGCCTGAGGTACGAGATACCAGCACCACCTCTCAGGACCCGTATTTAGAAGTTCCCACAGATTTTCTTGAGATTTGGACAATATGCAGGACAGATGCCACAAGAAGAACTTGCTATTGTGGCTTTTCCTCATGATAGCCCAACTTGCTTTCTCCAGGGTGTTCTTTTACCTTGGATTTTCTCCTTTTATTTGGCCCAGGTTGCTCTGTATTGCCTGTTTCTCCCCCTCACTTCACTTTTACTTTCTCGAATAATCTTTGTCACTGTTTTCTGCTTTTTTTGTTCTATTATTTGGTCAATACCAGAAGAACCTGGAATCTAAATCCAGAGGGAAACATGAACAGAACTAATGTTTAGTTGATGAGCCACTTTAGAAGCAGGCCAACCAATAACATTTCTACTAAAAATGTCCCGGGATCTTCAAAGCTAGATGACATGATTTTTCTAAATAATATTCTTTTGTTGCTAATTGAAACTACATCTCCATCTTAAATTTGTTAATGGTTCCACATATATGAGACTTGGATAGAATGTTGTTTGAAGTCACATCAGAGTAGATTCTCCTTTTACTGAAATGTCTACTGATAGTCTAAGATATATAAAAACTTTTTAAATTTTCTTTCTATATTTCTGTATATTAAATGGATATTTTTCCTATAAATTTATAAATCAAAGCAGATGTTCTTTTTATTACTTTCATTAGTATATGTTTGCAGCACATTATGATTACATTCACTGTAGGGAATTGGTATATGTACATAATACATTTCAAATCTCTAATTTTTCTACCCTTCCTCTATTTCATTTTATTTTTCTAGCATCAGATACATTTATTTCTAAGACCTTATAAAGCTCATTATAATATATTCAGATAGAATACCAGACTAATACGCCATAAAATATATGAAACATATAGGACAATTGAACAGAATCAAGACACATTTTTAGATACATTGTCCACACTGAATTACAATACATTTTTCTTTCTCTTTTATCCTATTACTTGACTTTTATCTATCTATCTATTTATCTATCTATCATCTATCTATCTATCTATCTATCTATCTATCTATCTATCTATCTATCTATGAAACAAAAAACAAAATCCACACAAATTCCTAGCAGGGTACATTCGTACATGGCTGTAATCCTAGCAGGGTTTTTAAAATTCGTATTTCTAGAATGGCTAGTAATGTCAAATATTTTTTATTCATTTATTGCCCATTTGTATTTCTTCATCTGAGAAGTGTTAATTCATTTCAGATGCCTATTTTTAATTAGGTCTTTAAATTTGGGCAGATCTAATTTTTTTTGAATTCTTTATATATTCTAGATATTATAGTCCTTTGTCTGAAGAATAGCTGGAAAATATTTTTTCCCACACTGAGGATTGTATCTTCATTCTGTTAGTGGTTTCCTTTGCTGTCCAGAAGCTTCACAGTAATATGATCCCATTTGTTCATTCTTGGTATTATTTCTTATGCAACTTGGTGCTGTTCAGCCTTTGCCTACATCTATGTCTTCAATAGTTTTGCCTACTTTATTTACAAACAAATGAAGTATCTCTGGTCTAATGTTTAGATGTTGATTCCATTTTTATTTTGTTTTTAGTTCTGATGTATGTATGATCTTTTTGATGTTTTGTTGCATTCTGTTTGCTGTATCTTATTGAGGATTTTTGCATCTATGTTCATTAAAGGGATTGGAATGTAGTTCTCTTTTTTTACTTTGTGCTTTTCTGGTTTTTGATTCAGGGTAATGCATGCTTACAGGAATGACTTTGAGCATACTGCTTCTCTTTAGATTTCATTAAAGAGTTTGAGAAGTACTGGTTTCAGAGCTTCTCTAAAGTTCTGGTAGAATTAGATAGTGAATCCACTGGGACCTGGGCTTTCTTTGGGAAAATTTTTTGTTTTATTATCCCTTAAATTTGACTGATTTATTTTGGCTTCAGCATTTTTATATCTTCTTGGTTCAAATTCGGTAGTTCATATTTGTCTAGGTATTCATCTATTTCCTCCTAATTTTCCATTTTATTAGAGTATCAGTACTTAAAACAGCACTGAAAATCTTCTGGATTTCAACAGAATCCATTGTGATTTCACCGTTTTTATCTCTAATTGCACGGACTTGGCTCTATTTTTTCTTTATTTTAGTATGATTAGTGAAAGGTTTGTCTATTTTGTTTAAATTTTCCAAGAACCACTCTGTGATTCATTTATTCTTTGTATTTTTTTGTCTCAAATTCATTGATCACTCCCTTGAACTTTATTAATTTCTTCCTAGTGTTAACTTTGGGTTTGGATTGCTCTTGTTTTCCTAGTACCATGATGTCCATTTCTAGGTTGTTTATTTGAGCTCATTCTGTTTTTTTCATGTGGGAATTCACTTCTGTGAACATGCCTCTTAGGACTGCTTTCATTTCATTCCATAGGTTCTGGTATGTCATATTGGGATTGTAGTTTGATTGTAGAAAATATCTAATTTCTTCTTTAATTTCATTTGTGACCTATTGATTATTCAAGAGAGTATTACATTTCCATATGTTTGCATAGTTTATGTGGCTTTTTTGGCATTGATTGTTAGTTTCATTGTATTATGAACTGATAATATATATGGGATAATTTTGATTCCTTACATTTACCTAAGCATGCTTTATTGGCTATTATGTGGTCCCTTTTATGAAAAGTTCGATGTGCTGCTGAGAAGAATGTGTATTCACATGTTGGGTGGAAGCTTATGTACATACACATTAAGTCCATTTGTTCAAAGGTTTGGTTCAACTCTGGTATTTCTTTTCTGATATTTTGTCTAGTTTATCTGTCCATTTGTGACAGTGAGGTATTGCGGTCCACCGTTGCTATTGTATTGGTATTTATCAGATTTTTCATGTCAATTAGTGTTTGTTTTATGAAGTTGAGGGTGCTCATATTTGGTGCACATATATTTATAATTGTTATTTCTTCTGGTTGAATTGTTCCCTTAACTAATATGTTATGACTTTCTTTGTTTCTTCTGATCAGTCTTAGGTTGAAATCCACTCTGTGTGAAATTAAGATAGCAACACTGGCTTTTTTCTGAGTTCACATGGCATGGAATATTGTTTCCTATCCTTTGATTTTTAATGTTAGTATCTTTGTGAATTAAATGTTTCTTATATGCTGCATATTGTTGGGTTTTCTTTCTTGCTCCATTCTGCCAATCTGTGTCTTGTGATTGGGGAATTGAAGCCACTAACATTACCAGTTATTACTGAGAACTATTGACTTATTCCTCATTGCACTATTTTCCTATTGTCAATTTCCTCATTTTTTCCTTTTGTGCTTAGCTGCTCTTCCCTACATGTTCATTCATTTATTTTGACTTATTTACATTGTTGAGTTCATTTCCTCTTTTTATGATTTCCTTGAGAAGTTTTTATAATGCTGGTTTGGCAGTCATAAATTTTTTGAGGTGCTCATTGTCATGGAAATACCTTATTTCTCCATCGATTTTAAACAAAAGTTTTTCAGGATGCATAACACAAGGTTGGAAGTTATCTTTTATAGCTTGAAACACTTCACTCCAAGTCCACCTGGCCTCTAATGCTTGAGTAGAGAAGTCTGTGACTTTAATAGGTTTACCTTTGGATGTGATTTGTTGCCTTTCTTTAACATCTTTCAAGATTTTTGTCCCTGTGAAGAAATTCTGGAATTTTGAGTACAATGTGGTGTTGAGAGAGCCTCTTTTGATCATGGCAATTTTGGTATCCTTTATGACTCACTTCTCTTTATATTTATTTCTTTGACTAAATTTAGGTAGTTTTCTGCAATTATTTCTGTGAAGAGGTCTTTTATGCTATTGCTTTGTCTTCTGATTTTTCATTAACTCCAATTATTGATAGATTAGTCTTTTTTCCATCAACTAGCAGTTGTTGGCTCAATTTTTCATTTTCTATTTCTGTTTTTTAAGGTGTCTTTGAGTAGTTGGTCTTTAAAGTCATTATTGTCTTCTAGTTCAGAAATTCTGATCTCACATTGGCATATACTTTCAATATGATTTTTAACCTCCTAAATTTATGATTGAAACCTTTTCATGCGCTCTAATTTTTTAGGTGAACCAGTCATTCATGTTTTGTATCATTTTCTTTGTCTCATCTAGCTTTCTGTTAGTGTCCTCTGAGAGCTCCTGCATCTTTTTGGTTATTTCTCCAATTATATTTTTATAGTTGTATCTTCTCTAATAAAAGAAATAAACTACAGTGAAGGAAAGAAGTAAAAAACAAAAGCAAGAACAAAACAACCATGAAAAAAACCAAAGACAGGCCTTCTGTCCTGACACTCCCAGCCCAGAGGAAGGGGCTTCTGGGCCACCATCCCTCTACCTGCTCCTGGCCCAGAGGTAGGGTCTTCTGAGCCACTGTCCTACTGCTCCTGGTCCAGAGGAAGGGGCTTCCGGGCCACCATCCCTCCTGCATCTCCCGGCCCAGAGGTAGGGGCTTCTGAGCTGCCATCCTAATGCTCCTGGTCCAGAGGAAGGGGGTCCCAGGCCACCATCCCTCCCACTGCTCCCAGCCCTGAGGAAGGGGCTTCTGGGCCACCATTCCTACCACCACTCCCGGGCCCTGACCCACCTCTCCCAGCTCAAAGGAGGTGATACTCGCAGGCACCAACAGCAACCCCCCGCCTCCCCAGTCAAAAAGAGAAAACATGTAAAAAAGTCTCAAAAACAGACTTCCAGATCACCTACAACAACCAAAAAGGGAAATGAAATGAAACACTCTGATGCTCAATGACCTGGACTCACTGAACTGGCAACAAAAGGGGATCTAGAAAAAAATGAAATCAGAAATAATTTCTAAGATAATAGGAAAAATTGTGCTCCTAGTGCAAGACATGATTAATAAATCTAGAGAGGAGCTGAGGAACATAATGGAATCCCAACATAGAAAACAAATGGAATCCATAAAACAGATGCAAATAGATTTCCAGGAGATAAAAAAACTCCACTGAAAGTCTACACAGCAGAATGAGCCAATGTGAGGACAGAATTTCAGATATACAAGATAAGATTGCAATTAATGACCAGGAAAAGAAAAGTTGCTTCAAAATTACAAGGGAAGACGAGAAATCAATCCAGCAGCTGCTAGACAATGCAAAGAAGAATAACATAAGACTGATTGGAGTCAATGAAGAAACAGGAGAGAGTGCAGATGACAAAAAAAAAACCAAAAACTCTTCACTGATGCAATGGCATAAAACTTCCCAAGGAGGGGAAAAGATCTTGACATACAGATAAGTGATGCATATAGAACTCCAAATAGCCTTCATCAAAAAAAGTCTACACATAGGCATATAATTGTTAAGATTCCAGAAACTCAACAGAAGAACAAAGTTCTCCAAGCAGTCAGAGAAAAGAAACAAAGCACATACAAAGGAAAGCCCATCAGAATCACAGCAGATTTCTCAACACAAACCATCAAGGCAAGAAGAGCTTGGAGTGACATATTCCAAGCCCTAAAAGTAAACAGCCTCCAACCCAGATTAATGTACCCTGCAAAACTATCTTTCAAAATTCATGGAGAAATAAGATACTTTCATGACAAAGAGCACCTTAGGAACTTCGTGAATACCAAACCAGCACTCCAAAGAATTTTACAAAATTTGTGAATGAGGATCACAACCCCAGGAAGCAAAGAAGAATGAATCCATCTGGCATGACAAGAAATTAAATGTAAAGGGGGAGAACCCAACAAAAAGAAAAATTCATGGCAATGACAAGTCAATACGTTTCATTTATAACCACCAGTGTTAATGGTCTCAATTCACCAATCAAAAGAAATAGACTGGCAGAATGGGTCAAGAAGCAAAATCCAACAATATGCTGCATAAAACAAACACAGTTCATTCAAAAGGAAACTCATAGACTGAAAGTAAAAGGGAGGAAAACAATACTCCATGAGACAGGAACCCGAAAAACAGCAGAAGTAGCTATACTCTTTGCAGATCAAGTAGATTTCAAACCAACACTGATTAAGAGAGACAAAGAAGGCCATTACATCCTTGTAAAGGGAAGAATCCAAGAGGAAGAGATGACAATCATAAATATCTATGCACCACACACTAGTGCACCCAAATATATAAAACAAATACTAATGGACATGAAAAGTCATATATGCACTAATACAATTGTAGTGGGGGACCTCAACACCCCACTGTCACAAACAGATAGGTCAACTAGACAAAAAGTAAGTAATGAAATACTAGAACTCAATTGAACTCTTGAACAAATGAACTTAACAGATGTTTAGAGAGTATTCCACCCCACAAAATCAGAATACACTTTCTTCTCAGCTGCACATGGGTCATTCTCCAAAATAGACCACATACTCACACATAGAACATGTTTAAGTAAGTGCAAAGGAATTGAAGTTATCCCCTGTATATTATCAGACCATAGTACAATGAATTTGGAGATCCATAGCAAAAGAAACTCAAAAAATTTCATAAACACATTGAATTGGACAACACACTTCTGAATCACCAATGGGTCACAGAGGAAATTAAAGAAGAAATCAGACAGGTCCTTCAATTAAATGACAATGACAATGCAACATATCAGAATCTATGGGACACAATGAAAGCAGTCTTAGGAGGGAAATTCACAGCAGTGGATATGCATATTAGGAAAAAAGAATGAGCCCAATTAAACAACCTGATGCTGAACCTCAAGTTTCTAGAAAAAGAAGAGCAGGACAACCCCAAAGCTCATACAAGGGAGGAAATTATAAAGATCAGAGGAGAAATCAATGCAATGGAGACTAAGAGAATGATACAAAAAATCAATAAAGCTAAGAGTTGGCTCTTCGAAAGAATCAACAAAATTGACAAACCTTTAGCCAACCTTGTCAGAAAAAGGAAAGAAAAGACCCAAATCCATGCAATTAGGAATGAAAAGGGTGAAATTACAACAGACCCAGCAGAAATCCAGAGGATCATCAATACCTACTTCCATAACCTATACACCAATAAGATGGAAAACACAGAAGAAATGGACAGATTCTTAAATGCATATGAATTAACAAAGCTGAACGAAGATGACCTAAAAAATCTAAACAACCCAATATCAACCAATGAAATTGAAAACAAAACTAAAAAATTATCAACTAAGAAAAGCCCAGGCCCTGATGGCTTCACTGCTGAATTCTACAAGACATTTAGAGAGGAACTACTGCCACTACTGTTTAAACTCTTCAATGAAATTGAAAGGGAAGCAATACTCCCAAATTCATTCCTGGAAGCAAGCATCATCTTGATCCCCAAAGCAGAGAAAGACCCAACTAAAAGGGAGAACTATAGTCCCATCTCAGTAATGAACATAGATGCAAAAATCCTTAACAAGATACTGGCAAACAGAATGCAGAAGATCATAAAGAAGGTAATACACCCTGATCAAGTGGGATTCATCCCAGGGATGCAGGGATGGTTCAATATATGCAAATCAATCAATGTAATACACTATATCAATAGAGCCAAGGACAAAAACCATATAATTATCTCCATAGACTCAGGAAAAGCATTTGACAAAATCCAACATGCATTTATGATAAAATGCCTACCAAAAATTGGAATAGATGGTCTCTACCTCAAACTGATAGAAGCCATCTATGAAAAAACAACAGCCAATATCATCCTAAATGGTCAAAAACTGAAATCCTTCACACTCAAATCAGGAACAAGACAAGGATGTCCACTATCACCACTCTTGTTCAATGTAGTTCTGGAAACTTTAGCCATGGCAATTACACAAGAGAAAGAAATAAAAGGAATAAAGATAGGAAATGAAGAAGTCAAATTGTCATTATTTGCACATGACATGATACTCTATATAGAAGACCCCAAGAACTCCACCAAAAGTCTTCTAGACTTAATAACCAAATTCAGTCAAGTAGCTGGTTACAAGGTCAACACACCAAAATCAATAGCTTTCCTCTACACCAATGACAGACTCACTGAGAGAGAAATAGGGCAAATAATTCCTTTCACAATAGCATCCAAAAAACTGAAATACTTAGGAATCAACCTAACAAAAGAAATCAAAGACCTCTTCTCTGAAAACTATGGCACTCTGAAAAGAGAGATTGAAGATGATATCAGAAAATGGACAGACATCCCCTGCTCCTGGGTAGGAAGGATTAATATAGTGAAAATGGCCATACTTCCAAAACTGCTATATAGATTTAATGCAATTCCAATTGAGATCCCAGCCGCATACTTCATGGACCTTGAGAAAACAATCCAAAAGTTCAATTGGAACAAGAAGAGACCCAGAATAGCAAAAGCAATTCTTGGTAACAAAGACACGGCAGGGGGTATCACAATCCCCAACCTGTAACTCTACTATAAAGCTACTGTGATAAAAACAGCATGGTACTTGCAAAGAAACAGACCTGAAGACCAGTGGAACAGATTAGAAGATGCAGAAACAACACCAGACACATTCAACCATCTCATCTTCGATAAAGGAGCCAAACACCCTCACTGGAGGAAAGATAGCCTCTTTAATGAATGGTGCTGGAAAAATTGGGCTTCAACTTGCCAACGATTAAAACTAGACCTATATCTCTTGCCATGCACTAAACTAAAATCAAAATGGATTAAAGATCTAAATATTAAAATAGAAACTCATGACCAGTTGGGACAGAAGCTAGATAGAATTCTTGAAGACATTGGTGTAGGAAAAGATTTTATGAACAAAACCTCAGTTGCCCATGAACTAGCACAAACAATCAACAAGTGAGATTGCTTCTTATTACAAAGCTTCTGCACAGCAAGAGAAACAACCAGCAGTGTGAAGAGACAACCCACAATGTGGGAAAAAATCTTCACCTGCTCTTCCTCAGACAGAGGTCTACCATCTCGAATCTATAAAGAACTTAAAAAGATCAGACCTCCCAAATTTAAAGACTCAATGCAAAAATGAGCATCTGAAATGAACAGACATTTCTCAGACAAGAAGTAGAAATAGCAAATAAATACATGAAAAAATGTTCAACATCACTGGTCATTCGAGAGATGCAAATGAAAGCAATGCTGAGATTCCACTTCACTCCAGAAAGAATGGCTGCTATCATGAAATCAACCAATAACAAATGCTGGCAGGGCTGTGGGGAAAGAGGAATCCTGCTGCACTGCTGGTGGGAGTGTAGACTGGGGCAACCACTGTGGAAATCAGTATGGAGATACATCAAAGAACTAGGACTGGAAGTCCCATTTGACCCAGCTCTCCCACTGCCGAATATCTTCCCCAAAGAATTAAAAGAATCATACCACAGTGATATATGTGCACCCATGTTCATAGCAGCACAGTTTGTGATAGTTAAAACTTAGAAACAGCCCAAATGCCCATCAACTGGAGACTGGATAAAGAAAATTTGTTTTTCTTTATAAAATGGAGTACTACTCAGCCATTAAAAATGAGAAATTGGAGACATTTATAGCTAAGTGGAGGCACATTGAGGTGATACTCTTAAGTGAAATAAATAGGACACACATGTATAAGTACCAAATAGTTTCTCTGGTGTGAGAAACTTAAAATGTAAATAAGGACTAAAATGTATAATAGGTAATGTGAAATAGGAAGAAAAGGAGCAAAGGGGAAGGAAGTAGCAGAGCTAGGGGAAAGGATAGAAGGGAATGGAATTAATATGAGAAATTGGAAAAATAGGAACAAAATCTTTGTAAATAGGGAGGACTGGAGGGGTTGAAGGGAGGGCTGGGCAAGGGTGAAAAAATAAGGACCAAGAGAGACTATGTAAAGGTGCAAATTTCCAATGATGAATGTCATTATATTGTATACCTAAAATGTACCAATGATTAGAATGAATAATCGATATTGCAAAATAGGAAGAAATGGTCCAAAGGTGTAGGTGTAGTGAGAGGGGCAAGGGAAAGGAAAGAAGGGAAAGGAAAAATGATGAGAAATGGAAATAAAGTCTTTGTAAATAGGGAAGGGTGGAGGAGGTGAAAGGAGGGCTAGGAATGGGGAAAAAATAAGAACCAAGATGCATTATGTAAAGGTACAATTCCCAATGAGAAATGTAATTGTGTTGTATACCTAAAATATACCAATAAAAGAATTTTTAAAAAACCACAAAGCCTTTAATTCAAGAATCTGGCTAGTACAAATGTATAGTAAGAAAATTTGCTTACAATGCTTCCCAGGAACAACTAATGTTTTGACAGACAGCAGAGATTTATTTCCGGTGGAGTTACAAGACCTTTTACACTTTGTAGCAAGTAGGCTTACTCTGAAATCTTTTCACTTTGTGCTGTATTCAGTAATATAGCATGCATTTTTCTGATTCAGCATTTGCATTCTACACACTTTAGCCAATTATTAAATGTTTCCTTTTAAAATAAATAGACCTTGAGGATTCACAATTGAATCACTTTTCTAGTATTTTTCAAAATGTCTTTTCAGAACAGCAACTTCACAGATGACCTGATCCCATCTTTATTCATTATCACTGAAGAAAAGGAAAGGCCCCAGCATTGCTGCAACACTTTTTAATCTGGCTTTGCATGGGGAAGAGCTACCCAGTCTGCTGCTGCTCCATTTGGCACTGCAATGGAAATGTTATCCAGTGCCATATTCTACAGTTAATGAGTGATCACTGTGGATTCAGAGTTGTGGCAAGGGTGCAGCAGGTAATTCTACCATAGCATTAAAGTATGCAACCAGTGGCCATGTGATTTAACATTACAGCTATGATTCTCATATGATTAAAAAAATGTCTCTGGAGTAACCCAGTAAATGACTCCTACAGCTTGACTCTTTGTCTGACATTTTTTTCTCACTTTTATTAAATCAACTTCATGAAATTGACACAAGAACATCTTTGTCAAAAATGACAAAAAATGACAGTTTTAGTACTGTGAGAAATATAATCTCTAGGCTTAAAAGTAATTTCATAAATGCTTACTAGAATCTTGTATATAGCATTTAGTGCTCACTATTTGTATGAGTTATAGGGTTTGAAGGAACCTCTCTCAAGTTGACTCAAATTCATGAGATTCTACCACCATTTTTCAAATATGCCTTTCTTCCCAAAAATTCTCATTCTCACATTTCTATCACTAATGTTTCTTAGAAATGAGGAGTGCATTTTGTTCCCCAAGTGCCTGTCAGGTAATGCCTTCCCTGTTACCATACAGGGAGGCCTCTACCAAGCAGCACAGTATATTTACTAAGGAGATCCCTAATTTTGTTGGAAATGAAAAATAACTTCTTTCTAAAACTGAATTGTACCACCAAAAGAGAGTGAAATGTATGATTCCCAAATTATCAGCCTGTTATGTCTTGCGTTTAGATTTTCCCAGAAAGCCTCATGTGGTCATACCTGGTGCTTTTCTAGAGGTGGCTGGATCTAGATAGAGTGTGTGACTGGAATTGATTCAGGTTGGAATGATTGGATCAAGGGCCCAAGGATTAAGATATCAGGGCTACCTGCTCTAAGTAGCCTGCATAAGATATAAGGGATTCAAAGAGCTGTGGTAGTCCCTTGTTGCTTTGGTGTCATCTACCCTCCACAAACTGTTTCTTCTCTGTGATTCCTGTTTACCATGCCACCCTCCCTCGGAGTCAGCTGATTATAAACTGAAACCTGAAAAGTGTGAACTGAATAAATCTTTCCTCATTTAGCATTGAATTTTAGGTATTTTGTCTCATCAAAAGTAACTAAGACAGAATACTGTGACTGTACCTGACCTTGTGGTTTAGGAGCCTTTGCAGCTGGCTTGTGGGAAAGGGAAGAGTTAGGAAAGGTTTGGAGATGCCAATCAAACAATAGAGCTGGAGCACCTGAGGCTGTACTTGATGGGAAATTTTGGTCAAAGCTCAGAAGAACAGAATGCTGCTAGAAATGCTGCCAGTAAAGACTAGGCTGGGAAGAAAGACCACATTAGCTGTTGGACTCCAGACAATGTGTGTTATGTCTTGGCAGAAAGTTTGTCTGTATTTTGCTTGTATCCTAAGAAATTGTCTGAGACCGAGATTACGGGCAGTGGACTTATTTATCTGGCTGAAGAAATTTCAAGGCAGTCTAATGTTGAGACAGTGGCATGGCTACTATTCAGGGTTTTTAGCATGATCTATGTTGTGAATCAAGAGCAAATAGCCCAGCAGAATAATTTAAAATGCTTCAAGTTTGTCCAGAAAGGAAGATACAGTAAAGCTGGGGACTTCAAAGATAAAACAGAGGAGATCTTGCTTGCTAAGAAGGAACAGGAGAAGAGAAAAGATGGTCTGAGGGCATCACAGAAGCCACAGGATTTCACACTGTGCAGCCTGAAAATTACAAAAGTGAAAGAATTTGCCTTGAGAAGAGAGCTCCAGAGCCCCATGTTCCAGTACAGCTGTGGTCTAGGAAAGTTGTTCCTTGGGATTTGACTCATAGGCATTGGGATGCTACAGCCAAGAGAGAAGGAAGCCTGGCTACTGCTCCAGCTGGTGGCAGACGTGGGCATCATCCACATGGTGCTAGTTTTAGGCAAATTCAGAATGCAAGAGTTGTGGGGTCAGGAGAACTTCCACCCAGTATTCTGAAGAAGGACTAGGAGAGGGAGCAGTGCTCCTGGGACCGTAGTGTGTGAAGCTCTGAATGTGAAGCCAAAGGTCTACTGGAGACCCCAGAAATTTGTAGAAGCCAAGAACATAGATTATCTGAGGAAAACTGCAAGGAGGGAGGAGAACTTACCAAAGAAAGAAGCCATCTGAGCTACAATCACCATAAGAGGCGCAAAGGCAGAGCCACCCAAGTCATTTGGAGTTCACAGCTTGCCACAGATTCCTGGGGATGTTGAAAGTGGAACTGTGGGACGTATTGTTTGTCCTGTTGGATTTTGGTCTTACTGTGTTTCCCATTCCTTGCTATCTCCCTGTTTATAACTTTTGGAATAAATATGACTATACTGAGACATTGAATATTGGAAGTGTTTAACTGTCTTTCACTTGTACAGGGGCATGCAGCTAAGACTTTACCATAAATCTCAGGAGACTTTGCACTTGTACTTTTCAGCAATGCTGAAACTCTCAGGACTTTTGCACCTCTTAGAGATGGACTAAATAAATGCCTTTTTCATAAAGGGATATGCATAATCTTTGGGGGGCTAGGGGTGGGATGTTATGGCTTGTGTTTTGGTGTCCCTACAAATCTTCATGTGGTTGTAGGTTGACCATTTTCAGACATGGCTAAATCTAGAATGTGTCATACTGGAAATGATTCATGGTGCAATGACAGAGTCTATGGCACTAGTATTAAGAATGTGAGTAGTTCTACCTGCCCTGCCTAGCCTGGATAAGATATAAGTGATATGAAGAGTGGTGATTATCTCTTTTTGCTTACTTCCTTCTGCATGCCATAAACTGTTTCCCCTCTGTGATGAGTGTCTGCCATGCTACCCTGTCTTGGATCTAGCCAGTTTTGGGCTGAAATCTCTACAAGCTGTGAGCTAAATAAATCTTTCCTCCTTTAACTTTGAGTGTCAGGTATTTTGTCTCAGCAATGAGAAAAGTAATTAAGACACCGCCTCTCTTCCATCTTTAAGTATATGTGGAGTTGTGATAATTAGTGTGGTGTCATCTTGAATAATGAATGCTCAGTTGAATGATTTAGCATAGTTCTGGGTGTGTTTACACCATGAACATACTGAAGAGGGAAGACTCACCCAAGTTGTTGTTGGCACCTACTGATACACTTGTAGTTTGGATGGAATAAAAAGAGAAAGAATAAAGTTTCACTTCTCCTTCTCTGGAGGAGAAGCGCCAGTCTTCACCATCCATTCCCTTTGGATCTCCAACTTTAGGCTTTCAGACAAGACTCTTCAGCCTTCCAGAAAAGATGCTTTTGCTTTCTGATACAGGCTCACATGGAACACTGCAATGACTTCCAGGGGCTCAACTTTTAACTGGATCTTTTGTCTGACATGCAGATAGCCCTTTGGCATTCTTCTAAACCTGACCCTGCAAGCAGCCATTGTAAGCCTGCCTTGTAAATAGATAGATAGATAGATTATATTTAATATGCTCATCTAGTGAACACTGACTGACACTGGAATTTTTAGAAAAGGAAACTTACTAAACAGTAGAAGTGTTTTCCTTCCTGTCCCTTTCAAGCAGGAGCTATCTTTCCCTCAATTAATATTCCCTAATCTTACCCTCTGTTGTTCCTGAAATTCATTCTTCAATTACAGAGCTCAGGAGCTCAGCATTTTGAATATCTAGAAGGTTGAGAATTATAATATTTCTATTATTTGGATCATTTCCCTTATTTAGATTATTGGGAGATGCACATATAATATGCACTATAACATTTGGAGGTCTTCCACTGAGATAATTGGACTGAGAACAACTGTGAGGCAGTGACCAGCACCAATACCATCAGTAAGTGCATGCAGATCTTAGAGAGCAGCAGTGTAGACCTGAGTGGAATGACTGCAGGCACTTCCAGAAAGGGGCCCGTCACATCCCCAGCCGCTTGGGCACACAGACCCATACCAAAGGCCTGCTGGAAAAGACCTACATTGGCACACAAGCAACAGCCAGAGGCTTAGCTCTAAACCATTGGTAAGTGTGCAGAGACCCTAGCCAGAAGCCTGCTCAGACACCAGGGAATGTGGTGCACAGGCCCCAGACAAAGGCACTCCCAGACAACAGTTAGGTTGGGGGGGGTCAGGCCCTAGCCAGAGGCATGCCTAGATACCATTCCAAGTGTGCACAGGCCCCAGCCAGAAGCCCACCCAGACAACAAGTCAGCTAAGGGATCCAGGAGGCAACCAGTCTGAATCCAGGAATTGGCTCACTGGTGAGCAGCAGAAAAAAGGCTGCTCAGTGGCTTGCTGATAATTGAGGACCACTGGGTGAGCAAAATGTTGCTTCAACAAAGGCACAGCAGGCTGCATCTGCTGAAATGAGAAGACATGTACACAAGTCTCAGAACCAGACCTCCAGGTCACCTATGGCAAACCAAAGGAAAACAAGATGAAATAATCTGATACTCAACCACCTGAACTCCCTGAACTGGCAATGAAAGAGGATCTGGAAAAAATGAAATAAGAAATAATTTCTCAGATAACTACAGAGATTGTGCCCATAGTGCAAGACATGATTTATAAATCTAGAGCAGACACAGATAAAAGAAATAGAGGAGCTGAGGAACATGATGGAATCCCAACATAGGAAACAAATGGAATCCACAAAACAGATGCAAACAGATTTCCAGGAGATTAAAAACTCCATTGAAAGTTTATGCAGCAGAATAAGTCAATGTGAAGACAGAATTTCAGATATAGAAGATAGGATTGCAATTAGTGACCAGGAAAAGAAAAATTGCTTAGAAATAGTAAGGGACAACAAGAAATCAATCCATCAGCTGCTATACAATGGAAAGAACAATTACATAAGACTGGTTGGAGTCAATGAAGAAGCAGAAGACAGTGCAGAGGACATAAAAAACTTCACAGAAGTAATGTCAGAAAACATCACAAGTAGGGGAAAAGAACTTGACATACACATAATTGAGTCATAAAGGACTCCAAATAGCCATGATCAAAACATCTACAACTAGGCATATAATAGTTAAGATTCCAGAAACCCAACAGAAGAACAAATTATAAGGGAGGAAATTATAAAGATCAGACCAGAAATCAATGCAATGGAGACTAAGAGAATACAAAAAATCAATGAACCCAAGAGTTGCTTCTTTGATAGAATAAGCAAAATTGAAAAACCCTTAGGCAGCCTTATCAAAAAAGGAAAGAAAAAGTCCAAATCCATCCAATTAGGAATAAAAAGGATGAAATTACAATGGACCCAGCAGAAATCCAGAGGATCATCAATACCACCTTCAAAAACTATTTGGCAATAAGATGAAAAACAGAGAAGAAATGGGCAGATTCCTAGATACATATGAATTACCAATGTTGAACAAGGAAGACCTAAAAATTCTAAACAACCTAATATCAATCAATAAAATGGAAAACATAAGTAAAACTTACCAACTAAAAAAAGCCTGAGTCCTGATGGCTTCACTGCTGAATTCTACAAGACATTTAGAGAGGAACTACTGCCACTACTGTTTAAAATCTTCAATGAAATTGAAAGGGAAGCAATACTCTGAAATTCATTCCCAGAAGCAAACATCACCTTGATCACCAAATCAGAGAAAAATGGAACTATAGGCCAATCACAGTAATGAGCATAGATGCAAAAGTCCTTAATAAGATGCTGGAAAATACAATGCAGAAAATCATTAAAAAAGTCATACACCCTGACCAAGTGGGATTCATCCAAGGGATGCAGGAATGGTTCAATATACTCAAATCAATAAATGTAATACACCATATTAATAGAGCCAAGGACAAAAAACCATATGATCATCTCAATAAATGCACTGTTTGACAAAATCCAACACACATTCATAATAAAAACTCTAAAAAAGTGGTATAGATGGTCTCTATCTCAATCTGATAAAAGCCATCCATGGAAAACCAACAGCCAATATCATACTAAGTGGTCAAAAAATAACATCCTTCACACTAAAATCAGGAAGAAGACAAGAATGTCCACTATCACTACTCCTGTTTAATATAGTTTCAGAAATATTAGCCACAGCAATTAGAAAAGAGAATAAAATAAAAGAAATAAAGATAGAAAATTAAGAAAAATTATCACTATTTGCCGGTGACATGATGCTCTATACAGAAGACCCCAAGGATAACACCAAAAGTCTTCTAGACTTAATAACCAGATTCAGTAAATAAGCTGGATACTAGCTCAACACACAAAAATCAATAGCATTTCTGTATACAAAATACAGACTCACTGAGAGAAATGGGGCAAATGACTTGTTTCACAATAGCATCCAAAAAATTGAAATACCTAGGAATCAACCTAATGAAAGAAATCAAAGACTTCTACCCTGAAAACTACAGCACTCTGAAAAAAAGAGATTGAATTTGATATGAGAAAAGGGAAAAACATCCCTTGCTCCTGGGTAGGAAGAACCAACATAGTGAAAATGGTCATATTTCCAAAATTGATATATAAATTAAATGCAATCCCAATTAAAATTTCAACAATATAATTCAGAGAATTTGAAAAAAGAATAAAAAAATTCATTTGGAACAAGAAGAGATCCACAATAGCAATATCAATTCTAGGCAATAAAGACAAGATAAGGGGTATCAAAATCCCCAACTGGAAACTATACTACAAAGCTACTGTGATAAAACGCATGGCATTGGCAAAGAAACAGACCTGAGGACCAGTGGAACAGGTTAGAAGATGCAGAAACAACTCCAGACACACTCAGACACCTCATCTTTGACAGAGGAGCCAAACACCTAACTGGAGTAAAGACAAACTCTTTAATAAATGGTGCTGGAAGAAATGGATTTCAACATGCCAAAGATTAAAACTAGACCTAGATTTCTCACCATACACTAAACTAAAATTGAAATTTATCAAAGATCTAAATATGAAAATAGAAATACCAAACAGACTGGAAGAGAAATTAGGTAGATCTCTTGAAGATATTGGCATAGGAAAATATTTCATGAACAAAACCTCAGTTGCACATAAACTAGCAAGGGCAATCAACAAATGGGATCTCTTCTTATTGAAAAGCTTGTGCACTGCAAAAGAATCCACCAACAGCAACCCACTATGTGGGAAAAAATTTTCACCAGCTGTTCCTCAGACAAAGGCCTACTATCTAGAATATATACAGAACTTTGAAAAATTGGACCTCCCAAATTAAAAGATCCAACGCAAAAATGGGCATCTGAAAAGAACAGACATTTCTCAGACCGAGGAGTGGAAATAGCAATTAAACATATGAAAAAATGTTCAACATCACTGGCAATTCGAGTGATGCAAATGAAAAGAATGCTGAGATTCCAGAAAGGATGACTGATATCATGAAATCAATGAATAACAAATGCTGGCAGCGGTGTGGGGAAAGAGGAACCCTACTCCACTGCTGGTGAGAGTGTAGACTGGTGCAACCAGTGTGGAAATCAATATGGAGATACCTCGGAGAATTAGGATTGGAAGTCCCATTTGATCCAGCTATCCCCCTTCTGGGTATCTTCCCCAAAGAATTAACAGAATCATACCACAGTGATATATGTGCACCCATGTTCATAGCAACACAGTTTGTAATAGATAAAACTTGGAAACAGCACTATTGCCCATCAATTAGAGACTGGATAAAGAAAATGTGTTTTTTTTAAATAAAATGGAATATTACTCTGCTATAAATAATGAGAAATTAGAGACTTTTATAGCTAAATGGATCCACATTGAGGACATACTCTTAACTGAAATAAATAGGACACTTGTGTAAATATCAAATAGTTTCTCTGGTGTGAGAACCTGAAAGTGTAAATAAGAACTAAAAGGTATAATAAATAATATAAAATAGGATGAAAAGGGCCAAAGGGGGATGGGAAGTAGGAGCAGTAAGGGAAAGGAAAAAGGGAATGGAATTAATATGAGAAAATAAAAAATGGAAACAATGTCTTTTTAAATAGGGAGTGGTGGAAGGATTGAATGGAGGTTAGGGTAATGGGGAAAAAAAGAACCAAGATATATTATGTGAAAGTACAAATTTCCAATGATGAATGACATTATATTGTATACTTAAAGTATACCAATTAATTAAAAAATAGTAGAAGTTATTTGTAGAATTATGTAATTATTAAAGGAATAAATGAAAGAAGTTAAAAATAATTTTCCCTTTATTTCTGCTCACATCAGAGTAAATATTGTTAGTATTCTTTTAAGAAGACTATATGTATCATCACTTGATAACCTTTTTTTAGAGTGTACAGTGTGTCCTTGGTTATATACTATTTCTGGGAAAAGAAATTCTTACAATTTGACATACCAAGATGTTTTCCTGGCTGAAGGATCAAAAGAATGAATGTTCCTTAAAATTCATGAAAGTTTGTCATATGATTTAAGGGCAAAACCAGAGTGAATGTCAATAGAGGCCAGAGATACAGTATTCTAAGTAACAATTCAGTTGAAGTTTAGATGCTATAAAACAGCAGAATATTCCTTTTTTTTTTTTTTTTAGTACTGGGGATTGAACTCGGGACCTTGCATGTGTGAGGTAGGCAGCATCACCAGTGAGCTAAATCCCAGGCCCCCAAATCTTCCTTGTTTTGTACACTTAGTCTTTGAAATCAATTTGATAAGAGAGAGGACAGGACAGGCAAGACAAGGCCATCCAGTATAGAGTGAGGCAATCTGTCCCTGTGCACAGTAAAATAAACAAGAACATCTGAAGCATATGAGCTCTGGGATGAGTTAATCTAGCAATACAAAGAGACAAAATTGACCACTAAACAACTTTGCCATATTTAATTATATTTCCAAATGTAGAGAAGAACATATTTTGGTAACTGTTTCCTAATGAGTACAGATTTTCTTTCCAATATAAATGTGGAAAATAGGCCAGACCCACCAAACTGGACTTGCTGGAAACTTAAGGGGCACAGGCAGCCCTTCTGCAGAATCAGTTGCTGCCTGGCATCTGAATGCCTGGTAGAAAGTTCCATCTCTGTCTCAGGTGAAGAGGACATGGCCAATACAGGCAGGTCTGTGCATGCCCTACTGAGGTCCTGAGTCACACACAAGCCGAATCAGCCTGCTGCAGACAGGCAGGTCTGTGCACACCCTACTGAGGTCCTGAGTTGCACAGAGGATGCGGAATCACCCCGCTGCAGACAGGCAGCCACCTGGCTCCACACTACAAAGATGCAGAGGACACCAGATCACCAGATCAAGGTACAGAGTCCCACTGCTCCCGGTCAAGAGGTAGGGGCTTCTGAGCTGCCATCTCACTGCTCCTGGCCCAGAGGAAGGGGCTTCCTGGCCACCATCCCTCCAGCTGCTCCCAGCCCACAGGAAAGGGCTTTTGGGTCACCATCACTACTGCTGCTCCCAGCCCCTATCCCAACTCTCCTGGCTCAGAGGAGGTAAACCCTGCAGGTGCTAACAGCCCCTGCACCAGCCAAAATGAGAAAACACATAAATAAGTCTCAAAACAAGACTTCCACATCACCTACAGTAACCCCAAAGGGAAATAAGATGGAACACTCTGATACTCAAAAACCTGGACCCACTGAAATGGCAACAAAAGGGAATCTGGAAAAATGAAATCAGAAATAATTTCTCAGATAACAGGAGAAATTGTGCCCCTAGAGCAAGACATGATTAATAAATCTAGAGAGGAGCTCAGGAACATAATGGAAGCCCAACATAAGAAACAAGTGGAATCCATAAAACAGATGCAAATAGATTTCCAGGACATGAAAAACTCCATTGAAAGTCTACACAGCAGAATGAGCCAATGTGGGGAGAGAATTTCAGATATAGAAGGTAAGACTGCAATTAGTGACCAGGAAAAGAAAAATTGCTTCAAAATTATAAGGGAACATGAGAAATCAATCCAGCAGCTGTTAGATGATGCAAAGAAGAATAACATAAGACTGATTGGAGTCAATGAAGAAACAGGACAGAGTGGAGATGACATAAAAAATCTCTACACAGAAATAATGGCAGAAAACTTCCCAAGCAGGGGAAAAGAACTTGACATACAGATAGGTGAGGCATATAGGACTCGAAACAGCCTTGATCAAAAAAGAATCTACACATAGGCATATAATTGTTAAGATGCCAGAAACACAACAGAAGAACAAAGTTCTCCAAGCAGTGAGAGAAAAGAAACAAATCGCATACAAAGGAAAGCCCATCAGAATGACAGCAGACTTCTTAACACAAACCATCAAGGCAAGAAGAGCTTGGAGTGACATATTCCAAGCCCTCAAAGAAAACAGCCTCCAACCCAGATGGATGTACCCTGCAAAATTATCTTTCAAAATTGATTGAGAAATAAGATACTTTCATGATAAAGAGCACCTTAGGAACTTCGTGAATACCAAACCAGCACTCCAAAGAATTTTACACAATATCCTAGGAACAGATATTGAGGATCACAATCCCAGGAAACAAAGCAGAATGAACCCATCTGGCAGGACAAGAAATTAAATGTAAAGGGGGAGTACCCAACAAAAAGAAAAAGTCATGGCAATGAAAAGTCAATATGTTTCAGTTATAACTATCAATGTTAATGGTCTCAATTCACCAACCAAAAGAAATAGACTGGCAGAATGGGTCAAGAAGCAACATCCAACAATATGCTGCATACAAGAAACACACTTAATTCAAAAGCAAACTCATAGACTGAAAGTTAAAGGGTGGGAAACAATACTGCATGTGACAGGAACCTGAAAAAAAGCAGGAGTAGCTAACCTCTTGGCAGATCAAGTAGATTTCAAATCAACACTGATTAAGAGAGATGAAGAAGGACACTACATCCTTGTAAAGGGAAGAATCCAAGAGGAAGAGATGACAATCATAAATATCTATGCACCAAACACTGGTGCACCCAACTATATAAAACAAATACTAACGGACATGAAAAGTCATATATGCACTAATACAATTGTAGTGTGAGACCTCAACACCCCACTGTCACAAAGAGATAGATCAACTAGACTAAAAATAAGTAATGAAATACTAGAACTCAATCGAACTCTTGAACAAATGAACTTAACAGATGTTTACAGAGTCTTCCACCCCACAAAACCAGAATATACATTCTTCTCAGCTGCACATGGGTCATTCTCAAAAATAGACCACATACTCACACATAGAACATGTTTAAGTAAGTGCAAAGGAATTGAAGTTATCCCCTGTATATTATCAGATCATAGTGCGATGAAATTGGAGATCCAAAGCAAAAGAAACTCAAAAATTTTCATAAACATGTGGAAACTGAACAACACACTTCTGAATCACCAATGGGTCACAGAGGAAATTAAAGAAGAAATCAGACAGTTCCTTCAATTAAATGACAATGACAATACAACATATCAGAATCTATGGGACACAATGAAAGCAGTCTTACGAGGGAAATTCATAGCAGTGAATATGTATATTAGGAAAACAGAATGAGCCCAATTAAACAACCTGATACTGAACCTCAAGTTTCTAGAAAAAGAAGAGCAGGACAACTCCAAAGCTCATACAAGGGAGGAAATTATAAAGATCAGAGGAGAAATCAATGCAATGGAGACTAAGAGAATGATACAAAAAATCAATGAAACCAAGAGTTGGCTCTTCGAAAGAATCAACAAAATTGACAAACCTTTAGCCAACCTTATCAGAAAAAAGAAAGAAAAGGCCCAAATCCATGCAATTAGGAATGAAAAGGGTGAAATTACAACAGACCCAGCAGAAATCCAGAGGATCATCAATACCTACTTCCAGAATGCATATGCCAATAAGATGGACAACAGAGAAGAAAAGGACAGATTCCTAGATACATATGAATTATCAAAGTTGAACGAAGAAGACCCAAAAATTCTGAACAACCCAATATCAACCAATGAAATTGAAAATGTAATTAAAAACTCTTCAACTAAGAAAATTCCAGGTCCTGATGACTTCACTGCTGAATTCTACAAGACATTTAGAGCGAATTGCTGCCACTACTGTTGAAACTCTTCAATGAAATTGAAAGGGAAGCAATATTCCCAAATTCATCCCTGGAAGCAAGCATCATCATGATCCCCAAAGCAGAGAAAGACCCAACTAAAAAGGAGAACTATAGGCCAATCTCGATAATGAACATAAATACAAAAATCCTTAATATGATACTGGTAAACAGAATGCAGAAGATCATCAAGAAGATCATACACCCTGATCAAGTGGAATTCATCCCAGGGATGCAGGGATGGTTCAATATATGCAAATCAATCAATGTAATACACTATATTAATAGAGCCAAGGACAAAAACCATATAATCATCTCCATAGATTCAGAAAGATCCTTTGACAAAATCCAACTTGCATTTATGATAAAAACCCTACAAAAAATTGGAATAGATGGTCTCTACCTCAAACTGACAGAAGCCATCTATGAAAAACCAACAGCCAATATCATCCTAAATGGTCAAAAACTGAAATCCTTCACACTCAATCAGGAACAAGACAAGGATGTCCACTATCACCACTCTTGTTCAATATAGTTCTGGAAACTTTAGCCATGGCAATTACACAAGAGAAAGAAATAAAAGGAATAAAGATAGGAAATGAAGAAGTCAAATGGTCATTATTTGCACATGACATGATACTCTATATAGAAGACCCCAAGAACTCCACCAAAAGTCTTCTAGACTTAATAACCAAATTCAGTCAAGTAGCTGGTTACAAGGTCAACACACAAAAATCAATAGCTTTCCTCTACACCAATGACAGACTCACTGAGAGAGAAATAGGGCAAATAATTCCTTTCACAATAGCATCCAAAAAACTGAAATACCTAGGAATCATCCTAATGAAAGAAATCATAGACCTCTTCTCTGAAAATTATGGCACTCTGAAAAGAGAGATTGAAGATGATATCAGAAAATGCAAAGACATCCCCTGCCCCTGGGTAGGAAGGATTAGTATAGTGAAAATGGCCATACTTCCAAAACTGCTGTATAGATTTAATGCAATTCCAATTGAGATCCCAGCAGCCTACTTCATGGACCTTGAGAAAACAATCCAAACATTCATTTGGAACAAGAAGAGACCCAGAATAGCAAAAGCAATTCTAGGTAACAGAGACATGGCAGGAAGTAACACAATCCCCAACCTGCAACTATACTACAAAGCTATTGTGATTAAAACAGCATGGCACTGGCAAAGAAACAGACTTGAGGACCAGTGAACCAGATTAGAAGATGCAGAAACAACGTCAGACACACTCAGCCATCTCATCTTTGATAAAGGAGCCAAACACCCTCACTGGAGGAAAAATAGTCTCTTTAATATATGGTTCTGGAAAAATTGGGCTTCAACTTGCCAAAGATTCAAACTAGACCTGTATCTCTCACCATGCACTAAACTAAAATCAAAATGGATTAAAAATCTAAATATTAAAATAGAAACTCTGAACCAGTTGGAACAGAGTTTAGGTAGAACCCATGAAGACATTGGTGTAGGAAAAGATTTTATGAACAAAAGCTCAGTTGCCCATGAACTAGCACAAACAATCAACAAATGGAATCTCTTCTTATTAAAAGGCTTCTTCACAACAAGAGAAACCACCAGTAGTGTGAAGAGACAACACACAATGTGGGAAAAATTCTTCACCTCCTCTTCCTCAGACAAAGGTCTACCATCTCGAATCTATAAAGAACTTAAAAAGATCAGACCTCCCAAATTTAAAGACCCAATCCAAAAATAGGCATCTGAAATGAACAGACATTTCTCAGACAAAGAAGTAGAAATAGCAAATAAATACATGAAAAAATGTTCAACATCACTGGTCATTTGAGAGATGCAAATGAAAGCAATGCTGAGATTCCACTTCACTCCAGAAAGAATGGCTGCTATCATGCAATCAACCAATAACAAATGCTGGCGGGGCTGTGGGGAAAGAGAAACCCTGCTCCACTGCTGGTGGGAGTGTAGACTGGTGCAACCACTGTGGAAATCAGTATGGAGATACCTCAAAGAACTAGGACTGGAAGTCCCATTTGACCCCGCTATTCCACTGCTGGGGATCTTCCCCAAAGAATTAAAAGAATCATACCACAGTGATATATGTGCACCCATGTTCATAGCAGCACAGTTTGTAATAGTTAAAACTTGGAAACAGCCCAAATGCCCATCAACTGGAGACTGGATAAAAAAAATGTGGTTTTTTAATAAAATGGAGTACTACTCAGCCATAAAAAATGAGAAATTAGAGACATTTATAGCTAAGTGGCTGCACTTTGAGGCGATACTCAGATGTGAAAGAAATAGGACACACATGTATAAATACCGAATAGTTTCTCTAGTGTGAGAAACTGAAAGTGTAAATAAGGAGTAAAACATATAATAAGTAACGTGAAATAGGAAGAAAAGGAGCAAAGGGAAAGGAAGTGGGAGATGCAGAGGAAAGGAAAGAAGGGAATGGAATTAATATGAGAAAATGGAAAAAGAGGACCAAAATCTTTGTAAATAGGGAGGACTGGAGGGGTTGAAGGCAGGGCTTGGCAAGGGTGAAAAATAAGAACCAAGAGAGACTATGTAAAGGTACAAATTTCCAATGATGAATTTCATTATATTTTATACCTAAAATGTATCAATGATTAGAATGAATAATCGAAAATGCAAAATAAGAAGAAAAGGTCCAAAGGGTAGTGGTAGTGATAGGTGCAGGGGAAAGGAAAGAAGGGAAAGGAAAAATGCTGAGAAATGGAAAAAATGGAAACAAAGTCTTTGTATATAGGGGAGGGTGGAGTGGGTGAAAGGAGAGCTAGGTATGGGGAAAAAAAAGAACCAAGATGCATCATGTAAAGGTACAAGTTCCCAAAGAGAAATGTAATTGTGTTGTATACCCAATATGTACCAATAAAATAATTTAAGAAAAAAAATAAATAAATGTGGAAAATTAGAGAATAGAATGCTCATATATTGTTTTGCCTTTTATATTATTAATTACAGGAAAAGGGTGAGGAGAGAATAAAATGAACTTTCACATTTTTCTCTGATGTTATATCATCCTTCTCTTTTCATATTTCTTCTTTAATGAACATAGGATATTGAAAAAGCATACAGGAAAAAGGAAACAGATCATTTTAAAGTGGCTATAACAAAAACTCCCTTGTACTTTTGCCCCAATATTGAATTTAACCCAACAATCCACAGCAAACAATACTGTGTACAAGGAAGTTTAGTATATTTTTTGTTGGTAGTGGGAATAATTCAAGTTAAAATAAAATGTATATTTAAAAAACCTTCACAATCAGAAACCTTGCCATTTAAGAATATTATAAAATAATATCACACAATTTGGGCTTTAATCAAAATCAAAGGGAACTTAAATTGATTTTTCACTATTACAGTATCCGTAACATAATCGTTTTGTTTGTTAATCAGCATACTGCCTAATTTTCAGGATTATTTAAAGGAATAAACATAAAAGTACAGACAAATAGCTAACATGAATCAATTGAATGGTATCTATTATTACAGATTACAGGCCTTTACTGAAATAATGCATAAAATATTAATGTGTCTACTATCTGGCTATGGGTCAGAAATTCCCAAGACATAATCTACATAGTATCAAGAAATATACTACTGCTGATTCTTTGTCACATTTGTAATATCAGTTAAAATACATAGGAATTTGGGAAGAGATGCTTGGAACAGAGCAGGATGGAAATAGATTAGGAAACATAAAACCTGCACTTGACATTTAAGTTCCTGAAGTCTAGAAAATTGCAGTGGTTCACTCTGTTCCACATATTTTAATGTCTTTTTACCTAATGTTGGTGGTTTTGAGAATTGATGGTGTTTTAGCTGCATATTAACTGCAATTAAGAATAAAATGCAAATGTAATGTTCTTTGTCATTTCTATTGCCCACAATATAAGAACCTTAAAATAAAGTTGGATGCCAGAATCTGTGGAATACTTAAGAACAAATTCGCAAGCTGCAAATCCTTTTAAGGTTGTGTTCGGCCATAATAACTGTTTCATTCCATGTTTCCTCTCAAAATTACATAAGGGAATTTTGTCTCACTGTATTTCTGTTTTCTTTCCTGCAAAATATAAATAACAATAATTCTCATATTTGTCCAAGAAAGCTTTTGCAAATTTTATTTTTGAAATGAGAATTAAAGATGAAAACAAAGCCATGAAAATAAACCTCTCAGTGTTTTTGTCCCATAAAATATACAAAAAAATCACTTTTTTGAATGAGGGAACCAGCCAAAATTTGAAACAGGCTATAGAGCAGTTTAACATTTCTTGGTTTTACTTTTTATTTTGTTATTTCATACAAGTACTAGACAAACTCCTGAGCTCTTTTTTCATGGTGCTGTCTCCTTGTAATCTAATAACATAAGTGAGATAAATGAGGAAGATAGGAAAGGTAAGGAAAATCAAGGTGTATATTTTGGTTTCGACCATTGTAAACATGGGTATATTTAAAGGTCTCATGATGTTTTAAATCTATTTGCAAAAATGTAGTATAAGTTAGTATGAATAGCATGAGCCTTAGTTTAAAACAGTATTGAATTAGCTTCCCTCCCACTGAGAAAATGGGCAAAATTATTTATTATCTTTGATGCTTTCAGAATGCATTCAATAAATTATAACTTTTTAAAAACATTTGCTTCTAAATTTACCACTTATGGGTAACTGGATATTTAAACCAACACCAAAGCAAAGATATTCCACATATGAACTGATGCTAGTCAGCTATTATAAAAGGTTTCCAGCAAGAAACAATACTCAAATATAAGAGAAATTTTATGTGAATATATGTGTTAAATAACCCTTATCTTGTGAGTTATACAGTAGCTGTCCCCAAATCAAAGAAAAGAGACTGATATGAAGTGCATGGCCAATAAGAGTATGTGAGTAGCATGGCACCTCCTTGTTTGTAGGACTGGCTTTGATCTTCCTGGTGTTTATGCATAGGCAGTTTTACTGTTGTTATTGGAAGTAATAGAGTGCATTCAATTAGTTTCTTAAGATATTTTCCCACATTCTTAGCAACCTTAATGAAAATTACACTGAAATCTCACAAGAAACCTAGTTCTAATGAAGTATCTAGCACCTGGAAGTTTGAAAATTGGAGAAAAGTTTCAGTTAAAACTTTAAATTTTTGAGTTTTGCCCTTCACTAGAATTCTTTAAGATTATCAAAGCCAGGTCAGAGTAGTACTCAAGTTTAACAAGTTGCAAATGTAGCAATCTCTTTGACTTTGCTAAAATTTGAAATATCACTGGGATGGATCAACACTATTTATAATCAATCGGTGTTTTGAATTGGTCCTTTGTTAACCTAAATCACTTTTGCTGACCAGAATCTCTGAATACTACCATATAGGTTGTGCACTTCACAACTCACTGAGATATCATTCACATAGACTTAATGGGAATATTGACCCTCTGTTGTGCAGTATTGCTAGTACTAATGATGATATTCACAGAGCCTATAATGCAATTTAAAATTTGACATCTTTTATTGGTATGTTTACAAATGATATACTTTTTTATTTAGATCTTTACATTATTAGTTTCAGAAAAATTAATGTCAAGCCTGGTGGAACATGTTACTTTCTCTCCCTAGACATTACTTGGAGTATTTTAAAAATATTGACTTGAAATATGATCATAGTAAGGAAGATTTCAGCATTCCAGAGATTTAACATATGGACAGTCCTGGTGGAATATTTTCAGCATATATAGTTTGGCTTTAAGTTTGTTCTCAAAAAGTTTCATAAGCTTATGAGTTGAATTGGATAGTTTTCTAGACTCTTATTTGAAGCATGTCTCCCTATGGACATGTTTCTTTAAAACCACCCTTACATAGACATGTAGGTCTGCATTACAGAAGTCCTTGATTAAAGACATATATTCCAATATCTACAGATGAGCATTAAAGAGAAGATAGTATCAGATGGAAAAGGGAAGACCCTAAAATGTAGAAGAGAAAAAAAGGCTGACAATCTGGACAAAATGTGATTATTGCAATATAATTAATCTAGTTCATTCATTTATTCTCTTGCCAAAGTTTCACTGAGGACATGATATGCACAAGATACTATGAAAGAGAAAGACACACGCTGAGTGATCTTCAATCACTGAGTCACTCAATGTTATGTAGTAAGTACACCAATCCTTGAGTAAGATAATTTAATTTTGAATCTAGTAATTTCCATATGTATAATATTAAAAAATTACTTAAGTTCTCTGATCCTCAATTTTCTTGAGTATAAGATGGAAATCAATAAGAAATTGCATCACAAATTTGTGGTGAGGGTTAAGTGATGCAATTGACATGAAACAGTAAGTTCACTCCCTGTCATGCAGGTCTCAATTAAAAAAAATAGTCACATTTATTTGGTTTACAGTGCCAAAAGTTGTTAAGAATTGTTATAACAAATAAGTTAAGAATATGAACTCTACATTTAGAATAGCTTTGAACTTTATCTCTACAAGTTCCTACTATGTGATCCTGGAGAAACAAAATTTTTCTTTTTGCTTCAGTTGCCATCTTATCTGGTCATTGTGAGAATTAAGTGGACTGATGCTTTCAAAGTGCCTTAAAAATCACCTTTCTAATTGTATGCACTTACTCACTTGTAGTTATTATTAAAGATTGTACTATTGTTGCCTCCTTTAGTGGGTTAAATAGTGTCTCCTAAAAAATAAACCTGGAGCTTAAGTGATATCTCCCTTATACCTGTGAATATGATCTTTTTTTGGAAATAAGGTCATTGTACATTAAGGATCTCAAGGTGAGATTACTGTAGATTTAGGTTAGATGCTAAATTTAATGACTAGTATCCTTATAAGAGAAAAGAAAAGAAGACTTGAGACTCAAAGATACAGGAGAAATGGACCGAGGCAGAAATTAGAGTTGTGCTACCACAAAGTAATCTCTGGAACCAGTAAAAGCTGGAATAGGCTAGGAAGATTCCTCTCCTGGAGCCATTGGAGAGACTGTAGCCTACTGACACCATGATTTATGATTTTTGGTCTCCAGAACTGTGAGAGAATAAATTTCTTTTGTTCAAAGACATCGTGTTTGTGGCAAATTTGTTGCAGCAACCCCAGGAATCTAATAGACATCCCATTACTTATTTTTTTTTTGTTACCAAAAAATACACAAAGAACATTGCCTTCTAGTTTAAGACAGCTACCTTTAAATCACAAAAAATGACAAACATTTCACTATCATTTTATATTTTTCAAGCTTGAACATTTGTCTATATTTTACTTTCATCTTTATAGGAACATTTGAAAAGCTATTTTGCTACACAAATATACCTAAGAATTTTGGTTCTTCTATTTGTAAATATTTAATATATAATAGATATTTATTGAGTACCTACTATGTGTTAGACATTGCACAGGAAACAAGAATGTAGTCTTTGCAGTAAAGCTCATAATCTAGCAGTTTGATTGAATGGTACTTTAGCAATCCAGTAGATAAAGATGGACTTTGGAACTGTTTATATTAAAGTCTTCCCTAAATCCCATGGGATTTTGTGAATCTTGTTGAAAGACACCATTACTGTATTTCTTTTCAGAGTTTTTTTAGGTATTTTCCAACCATCTGTAATTTTTTACAGTCTACTTATTGCCTGAGGTTTTGGAATTTCCAGGTTAGTCTACTCCATTCCTTATGCAGAAATGCATCTATACTATTTCTGTCAAATGACGCCGTTTGAAAATTTCTAGCAACAGAAACTTATCGTATGTGAGTCAACTACATTCATTGTTAACAACTATTATGAAGTCGTTTCATATATTGTTGTGTAATCTAACTCCTCTTAGCTTACACTCACTGATCAGAGATCTACATTATGGACAAATAATGAATAATCAGTCCCTACACAGTAGACCCTTAACACTTATAATATACCTTTTCTGATCTGAGCTGTATGTATCTAGGTCTGCCAACTTCTACTTATTTGAGATTATGTCAGATTCTGAATATTCCTGGACATATTCTATTGATCAAGATCTCATTTTTCCATTTTCCTCATAAAATCTGATGGGTATAATTGACTGTGATTCTCTGATGATGAAAAGTCCAGCATCTGTACATATGAAAATGCACATGAACTAATACAGCCTATTTGTAGGCACTTATATATTTTTTTGTGGTAGCCACATTAGTGCAGGTAGCACATGTGAGGCTGTGAGGCCACTCACTCTCCATCTACCTGAATTTATGCAACACCGCAGGGATCATCCTACCTCCTAATCCTAAGAGAAGCAGAAATAGTCCTGCTTCATACTCCTAAGAAAAGCAGAAATAAAAATAACAAATACCCATGGAATCTCTAAAGCCCCAGGCAATAGCACATGTGTGTAGGTTGACCTACAGAAAGATTTTCCCTGCTCACACTTTAGTTTTATGCATAAGTACAACATGTCAAGAAAGTAATGGAAAAAGAGTGAATTGTGGGAGAGTTATGCATACTGGCTGCCTCTGAGGTGACTCAATACACTGTCAATATTTTCTGTCAAAAATATCCAGAGAGATCTCATGAGAGGCACCTGGGTGGGGTGCACATCTTTAAATCCAAAAGCTTGATTTATTTCATTCTTCTTCCCACCCCACCCCTCTCTAGCACTATTTTTCCTGTTCATGCCATCTTTTTTATTCTGAAGGCATAAATCTACACACCTTGAACACACTTTTACTGTTAATTTCAATAAGTTTAGCTACATTTTCTTTTACCACGGGTATATTTTTGCAATTCTTTGCTTGAAAAATAAAAAAAATCTAGAACCTTTCTCATGGACTTAACACATGCGGTAGCAACATCATCCTATTGGCTCATATTGTGCTTAAATTCCAATAACAATTCCATTTTTTTCTTTCATAAACATTGCTTACAAGTTGTGTTAGTCAGTGCTAACTAGAGAACAGGTTTAATGTAAGAAATACATATGCTTTATATGAGTATTTTCAAGATAGGCTTGCAGTGGCCACACACAGTCAGAGTAAGGATTGAAAGATTGCAAAATTCCGATGTGTGTACTGCAGATCTGAAGGATCCAACTAAAGGACTGGTGTGCACTGTAGTTTCTCCTGCAGTCAGTATCAGGAGGATGAAGAATCTGCAATGTAAGGCTGAAGGGTAAGTTCTGGAAAGCTGAAGGGTCTGTGCTGGAAATCTGAAAAGTGTTCTGGAAGCCAGAAGATGACATCCAAATTAAAGACAATGACTGTAGCTCCTCTGAAGAAAGAGAATTGAGCTATCTCTTCTTTGTTTCCCATTTATTCTGTTCAGGTGACAAGCCTGTTGTTTGGTGCCACTCATATCTAGGGTTGGTTTTCTTTCTTCAGCATCCCTTCAACCCCACCTACAACTATGCTGATCCAATTTAGTTGGGCATTTTTTCTCAATTTGACACAATCAGTTAACTACCACAACCCATACCTCATCAACTTGACAACCATACACATTTCCTTAAAACATCCTTACTCTCCAGATACAAAGATAAGTTCATAATTATGCCTAAAATGTTAGAATTATCATGTATACAAATGGGAATGCACTAATTTCCACCCTAGAATAGAAGACAAGTTTTCTTTCAGTGATGCTTATTTGCAATATTTCTTAACGTAAATATCACAACAAAGGTTAAATAATAATTGACAAATAATATTAATTCTATCAAAATTATATTACATAGGAAATATATTAGAAGAGAACTATTACAATTATAATCCTCATTTCTGTAACTGATGAAGGGGTCATAGCTGTTATTTGGAACTACTTTCTTCTACTGCCCATTCTGTATACCCTTGGCATTCAGAAAACACCTCAGCAAGTCTAGGAATTTTTTCTTGTTGCAGTGAACCATACTATCACTCCTGGATCTGGGTCATTTGTCATCCTGCTTAGATTGGGCTGTTTTAATTTCCCATTGACCTTAGTAACAGGGCATGGTAATACTACAAGGCAGCCTGAGGATCTCCTGCACTTCAAACATACTCTTCCTTTACTTCATTATCAAGTAATAGTACAATTCTACTTTGATAGTCTGGGTTAGTAATCCCTGCCAACAGTGTAACACCCTTTTTACCTTGTTTACTCGGAGATATAAGAAGACCAAAATGATCAGGGGTAAGTCTGAGTTTTCAGTTTTATGGAATTATTGTTGTGCTCCCTTGTAAAAGCCTTCCTCCCTTCTGAAATTAAGATTTCTAGGGAGCAAAGCATAAGGTTGTGGAAATAAGAAGCAAACATTTTGCTAGTGGGTCATTATGAGTAATGGTCAGTGGTACAATTTCCACTTGCACTCCATGATTCCTTGACCTATGAATCCTAGCTATGGAATACATAGCATCATATAATGGATGCTGATTCAAAACCTATACAGTCATTTGAAGAACCTTACCCCAGCCATGGAAATTCTTGCCACCTACCTGCTGTTGTAATTGCATCTTCAAAAAACCATTCTACCTTTTTATCAATCCAGCTGATTCTAGATGGTGAAGAACATGGTAAACCAGTGAATTCCATGAGCATGAGCCCACTGTCTCTCTTCTATGACTGTAAAATGTGTTCCTTGGTCAGAAGCAATGCTGTATGGAATTCCATGTTGGTGTATAAGGCATTCTGTAGGACCATCAATGGTAGTTTTGGTGGAAGCATTGCATGTAAGGAAAGAAATCCATACCCAGAATGTGTCTATGCCATTAAAGAGAAAGCACTGTCCTTTCCATGATGAAACCAGTCCAACATAATTATCCTGCCACCAGGACACATGCTGATCACCCTGGGAATAGTGCCATCCTAATGACTCAGTGGAGATCTCTGCTGCTAGTATTAGGCATTCAGCTGTGACTGTAACTACATTAGCCTTGTTGTGTAGGAGTTCATGTGGCTGAGTTCATGTGGCGGAGTCCATACAAAACCTTCATTCCTGCCACCATGGTCACTCTGTTCATAAGTCCATTGGGTAATGAGAAGAGTGGCTGGAGAAAAAGATTGACTGCTATCTATAGGACAGGTCATCCTATCTACTTGATCCTAAAAGTCCTCTTCTGCCGAGGTCACTTTGAGACACAAATATTTTTACATCCCTTTCTAATATGGAAATGTCTATCCATAATCGATTCTCCAAGCATCTTTTTTCCAGTCATGTTCCTTTCAAGCTTCTCACCATCTAGCCAGACCATGAATGAATATACATTCATATATCTGGCCAATTTTTTCCTTCCAGACAAAATGTACTACGAAGTGTACTGCCTGAAGTTCTGCCAAGTGTGAAGATTTCCCTTCACCACTGCTCTCCAGGGATGTCCTGAAAGCACCTATAATGCTGCAGCTATCCACTTGTGGGTGGTGTCTTCAAAATGTACAGACACATGTGTAAAACTGGCCCTAGCCTTTTTGTGACAGCTGTTCATAAGTTACACCCCATGAGTCCACAGGTGCATCCTTGGAGACAAAAAACAATATAACATTACTAGTAGCCATAAGTATCTGGGAAACATGCTTATGTAATTTACTTGTACCCTCTGGAACTCCTCTGGCTCAATCATATATAGACAATTTCCATTTAGTATGGACTGCTGCTGTGTATGTCCAAACTTATAACTCAGTGAATCAGAGTATATCCATGTCATGATAGGTAACTTGGAGGATCACCTGGTAACCTGGTGTCCCATGTTCAAGAATGTAGTTTCCACTAAGAAAAAGTAGCAGGCCAAAAGTTGTTTTTTAAAGGGAATGTAGTAGTCTGCAGATGATAGAAGATCCTTCTTCCAAATCCTATGGGTTTCTGTGTCAATTCACCAATGAAGGCCTTGTAACGACCCAAACAGTATTCCTACCTGTCACTGACACTTCAAGGATGATGGACTTCCTGGATCACATGACCAAGTGGAAGAGCAGCTGGCACAGCAGACTAGACATATTGCAAAGCCTGTTCTTGTTATCAGTCCCACTTAAAACAAGCAACTTTTGGGGTCACACTTTAATCCATTTAGGCTGGATTAAAACACAACTGAGACCCTTTGTTGTCTTTGCTACATTGTGCATGTCATGTTTCTCTTCTGCGATACCTGTTCCCCATGCTGGTTTTGAAGCCAGCCAATTATGGACTGAAACCTCTATGAACTGTTTCTACCAAAATTTTTCCAGCTAAATCTTAAATATGCAGGAGTTGCCTCTTTAAAAATGGCTACTCCAAGGAGCAGAGCCTCACCCACCACCAAGAAGGAGAGCCATCAAAGCTGCCCCAGCACCGAGGAGGAGAGCCTGGGCCAAGAGGGTGCCAGCAGTGTACACAGCACTCCCCACCCCGCACCCTGTTGAAATGAGAAGACATGTAAACAAGTCTCAAAACCAAACTTCCAGATCACCTAAAGCAACCCCAAAGAGAAATGAGATGCAACTATCTGATACTGAACCACCTGGACACCCTGAACTGTCAATGAAAGAGGATTTGGAAAAAATGAAATCGGAAATAATTTCTCAGGTAACATGATTAATAAATCAAGAGAGGACACAGACAAAAAAAATAGAGGAGCTGAGGAACATGATGGAATTCTAACATAGGAAATAAATGGAATCCATAAAATAGATGCAAACAGATTTAAAGGAGATTAAAAACTCCACTGAAAGTTTACATAGCAGAATTAGCCAAAGTGAGGAGAGAATTTCAGATATAGAAGACAAGATTGCAATGAGTGACCAGGAAAAGAAAAATTTCTTTAAAATACTAAGGGACCATGAGAAATCAATCCAGCAGTTGCTAGACTATGCAAAGAAGAATAATATCAGACTGATCACAGTCAATGAAGAAACAGCAGAGAGTGCAGATGACATAAAAAAATAACATTCACACAAGTGGTGGCAGAAAACTTGCTAAGCAGGGGAAAAGAATTTGACATATAGACAAGTGAGGCACATAGGACTCCAACTAGCCTTGATCAGGAAAAAAAAAATCTACACATAGGCATATAATTGTTAAGATTCCAGAAACCCAACAGAAGAACAAAATTCTATAAGCAGTTAGAGAAAAGAAACAAATCACATACAAAGGAAAGCCCATCAGAATCACAACAGACATCTCAATGCATACCCTCAAGGCATGAAGGGCTTGGAGTGACATATTTCAAACCCCAAAGGAAAACACACTCCAACCCAGATTGATGTACCCTGCAAAACTATAAAGCAGCACAACAGGAAATTTTAGACAACATCCTGGGAAAAGACAAAGAGGATCACAACCCCAGGAAGCACAGCACAATGAATCCATCAGGAAGAGAATAAATTAAATGTAAAGAAGGAGAATCTAACAAAAAGAAAAGTCATGACAAGGATAAACCATTATATATCAGTTATAACCATCAATGTTAATGTTCTCAATTCACCAATCAAAGAAATAGACTGGCAGAATGGGTCAAGAAGCAAGATCCAACAATATGCTGCATAAAAGAAGCATACTTAGTTCAAAAAGAAACTCATAGACTGAAAGGTGAAGGGTGGAAAACAATACTCCATGTGACAGGAACCTGAAAAAAGCAGGAGTAGCTATCCTCTTTGCAGATCAAGTGGACTTCAAACCCACACTAGTTAAGAGAGACAAAGAAGGCCACTACATCCTTGTAAAGGGAACAATCCAAGAGGAAGAGATGACAATCATTAATACATATGCACCAAACACTAGTGCGCCCAACTATAAAAAACAAATAGTAAAAGACATGAAAAATCAAATAAGCACTAATACAAGAGTAGTGGGGGACCTCAATACCACACTGTCACAAATAGATAAATCAACTAGACAACAAATAAGCAAAGAAATACTAGAAGTCAATCAAACTCTTGAACAAATGAACTTAACAGAAGTTTACAGAGTGTTCCACACTACAAAATCAGAATACACATTCCTTTCAGCTGAAGACAAGTCATTCTCCAAAATGACCACATACTTGTTCATAGAACATATTTAAGTAAGTGCAAAGGAATTGAAGTTATTGCCTGTATATTATCAGACCATTGTGCAATGAAATTGGAGATCAGTAGCAAAAGAAACTGCAAGAATTTCATAAAAACATGGAAAGTGAATAACACACTTCTGAATAACCAACGGGTCACAAATGAAATTAAAGAAGAAATCAGACAGTTCCTACAATTAAATGACAATGACAGTACAACATATTGGAATCTGTGGGAAACAGTGAAAACAGTCTTACAAGGGAAATTCATAGCAGTGAACACTCATATTAGGAAAACAGAGCAAGCCCAATTAAACAACCTGATACAGAACCTCAAGCTTCAAGAAAAAGAAGAGCAGGACAAACCCAAAACTAATACAAGGGAGGAAATTATAAAGATCAAAGCAGAAATCAGGGCAATGGAGACTAAGAGAATGATGCAAAAAAATCAATGAAGTCAAGAGTTGCTTCTTTGAAAGAATAAACAAAATTGACAAACCTTTAGTCAACCTTGTCAGAAAAAGGAAAGAAAAGGCCCAAATCCATGCAATTAGGAATGAAAAGGGTGAAATTACAACAGATCCAGCAGAAATCCAGATGGTCATCAATACCTACTTCCAGAACCTATACCCGAATAAGATGGAAAACACAAAAGAAATGGACAGACTCCTAAATATGTATGAATTACCAAAGTTGCATGAAGAAGACCTAAAAATTCTAAACAACCCAATATCAATCAATGAAATTGAAAATGCAATTAAAAACTTACCAACTAAGAAAAGCCCAGGTCCTAATGGCTTCACTGCTGAATTCTACAAGACACTTAGAGAGGAACTGCTGCCGCTACTGTTTAAACTCTTCAGGGAAATTGAAAGTGAAGCACTACTCGCAAATTCATCCCAGGAAGCAAGCATCACCTTGATCCCCAAATCAGAGAAAGACCCAACCAAAAAAGAGAACTATAGGCCAATCTCACTAATGAACATAGTTGAAAAAATCCTTAATAAGATACTGGCTTATAGAATGCAGAAGATCATCAAGAAGATCATACACCCTGACCAAATGGGATTCATCCCATGGATGCAGGGATGGTTCAACATTCACAAATCAATGTAATACACTATATCAATAGAGCCAAGGACAAAAACCATATGGTCATCTCAATAGATTCAAAAAAAGCCTTTGAAAAAAATCCAACACGCATTTATGATAAAAACCTACAATATGTCAGAATAGACGGTCTCTACCTCAACCTGATAAATGCCATCTGTGAAAAACCAACAGCCAATATCATATTAAATGATCAAAAACTAAAATCCTTCACTCTAAAATCAGAAACAAGAGAAAGATGTCCACTATCACCCCTCTTTTTCAATATAGTTTTGGAAACATTAGCCACAGCAATTAGAAAAGAGAAAGAAATAAAATGAATAAAGATAGGAAATGAAGAAGTCAAATTGTCATTATTTGCACAGAACATGACACTCTATATACAGAAGAAGCCAAGAACTCCAAAAATCTTCTAGATTTAATAACTAAATTCAGTAAAGTAGCTAGATACAAGGTCAACACACAAAAATCAATAGCTTTCTTCTACACGAATAACAGACTCACTGAGAGAGAAAAAAGTCAAACAATTCCTTTCACAGTAGCATCCAAAAAACTGAAATACCGAAATACTTAGGAATCAACCTAACAAAAGAAATCAAAGACCTCTTCTCTGAAAACTAAAGCACTCTGAAAAGAGAGATTCAAGATGATATCAGAAAATGGAAAGACATCCCTTGCTCCAGGATAGGAAGGATCAACATAGTTAAAATGGCCATACTTCCAAAACTGCTATAAAGACTCAATGCAATCCTGATTGAAATTCCAGCATCATACTTCATGGAACTTGAGAAAACAATCCAAAAACTTCATTTAGAGCAAAAAGAGACCTAGAATAGCACGATAAATTCTAGGAAAAAGAGACATGACTGGGGGTATCACAACTCCCAGCTTAAAACTATACTATAAAACTACAGTGATAAAAACAGCATGGTATTGGCAATGATACACAACTGAGGACTAGTGGAATAGATTTGAAGATGCAGAAACAACTCCAGACACACTCTCTCACCTCATCTTTGACAAAGGAGCCAAACACCTTCACTGGAGGAAAGATAGCCTCTTTAATAAATGGTGCTAGAAAAGTTGGATTTCAACTTGCCAAAGATTAAAACTAGACCTATATCTCTCACCATGCACTAAACTAAAATTGAAATAGATCAAAGATCTGAATATTAAAACAGAAACTCTGAAATGGCTGGAACACTGGTTAAGTAGAACTCTTGAAGACATTGGTGTAGGAAGATTTTATGAACAAACTTCAGTTACCTGTGAACTAGCACGAGCTATCAATTAGTGGGATCTGTTCTTATTAAAAAAAAAAAAACAAAAAACTTCTGCACAGTAAGAGAAACCACCAACTATGTGGAGAGACAACCTACAATATGGGAAAAAATTTCACCTGCTGTTCCTCAGACAAGGGTCTACTATCTAGAATCTATAAAGAACTTTAAAAAATCAGATGTCCTCAATTTAAAGACCCAATCCAAAAATGGTCATCTGAAATGTACAGACATTTCTCAGACAACAGCAAATAAAAATACAAAAAAATATTCACCATCACTGATCATTCGAGAGATGCAAATAAAAGCAATGCTGAGACCACACATCACCCCAGCAAGAATAGCTTCTATCATGAAATCAACCAATAATAAATGTTGGGGGGCTGTGGGGAAAGAGGAACCCTGCTCCACTGCTGGTGGGAGTACCGACTGGTGCAACCACTGTGGAAATCAACATGGAGATACCTCAATAAACTAGGACTAGAAGTCCCATTTGACCCAGCTATTCCCCTGCTGGAGATCTTCCCCAAAGAATTAAAAGAATCATACCACTGTGATGTATGTACACCCATGTTCGTAGCAGCACAATTTATAATAGCTAAAACTTGGAAGCAGCCCAATTGCCCATCAACTGGATACTGGATAAGGAAAATGTGTGTGTTTTTTTAAATGGAGTGCTACTCAGCCATTAAAAAATGAGAAATTAGAGATATTTATAGCTAAATGGATGCACATTGAAGCGATACTCTTAAGTGAAATAAATAGGACACACATGTGTAAATACTTAATAATTTCTCTAGTGTGAGAAACTGAAAGTGTAAATAAGGACTAAAAGGTATAATAGATAAAGTGAAATAGGAAGAAAATGGGCAATGGGGAAGGGGAAGTTGTAGTGGTAGGGAAAGGAAAGAAGGGAATGGAATTAATATGAGGAAATGAAAAAATGGAACCAAAGTCTTTGTAAATAGGGAGGGATGGAAGAGTTGAAGGGTGGGGCAATGGAATGGGAAAAAGTAAGAACCAAGATGGATTATGGAACAGTGCAAATTTCCAATGATGAATGTCATCATATTGTATACCTAAAATGTACAAATAAAATTAATTTAAAAACACAACCAAGAATGTATAGATGCAGCAATTTAACTTTTACCTTAAAAGGGATATCTTAAAATGTCTCACAACACTGGACTACAAGAAATTTCACTGAGGTAGAAAGACCTTGAATTTTACTTGAGATTATTTCCCATTGTCTGGCTCACAAATGTCTTACTAACAAATCCAGAGTATTTTTTATCTCATGTTTACTTGGTCCAATCGTCATAATATCATCAATGTAATTGACCAGTGTGATATCTTGTGGGAAAAAAAGGTGATCAGTCTCCATGAACTACCTTGTGATACAGGGCTACAGGATTAATATAATGCTAATGCAGGACAGTAAAGGTGCATTTTTTGCCTTGCCAGCTGAAAACAAATTGTTTTTGATGGGCCTTATGGATAGGTATGGAGAAGAAGGTATTTGACATATCAATAGCTACATACCAAGTACCCAGAGATATGTTGATCTTCACAAGCAAGAAAAGTACATCTTTTACAATGGCTGCAATTGGAACCATCACTTGATTAAATTTATGGTAATCTATGAACATTTTTGAAGACTCATCTGTTTTGGCACAGACCAAATGGGAGAATTAAATGGAAATGTGTTGGAAACCACCCCCCTGCATTGTTCATGTCCTTGATAGTGGCACTAATCTTTGCAATTGCTCTAGGGATGCAGTATTGCTTTGGGTTTACTATTTTATCAGGAAAATTCAATTATAATGACTTCAATTTGGCCATTCCAACCATAATAGCACACACACTGCTGGTTAAGCTACCATTTTGAGGAGTCTGCCAGATAATAAGTATATGTCTCAAATTAGTCATTCTGCAATAAAGAAAATAATTGTAGGATGGATTGGAGGATATACTAGACCTACTGTATGTCAGAACTTTGCTAAAACTCTACTGATCACCTGAACTTATTAGGCCTCTATGCTTAGTGGAGAGACACAATGACATTTTGGATCCCTGGACTCAAAATTAGTTCAGAAACAGTGTCCAGTAGTCCCTGAAATTTCTGATCCTTTCCCTTCCCTCATTGTGGAGTTACCCTGCTAAAGGGCCTTATGTCCCTTTGCAGAAGGATGGGAAAATGATTGAACACATACATTTTTGGTGCTGCACCAGGATCCTTATTCAAAGGGACCTCACCTTCCCTTCATTCCATGGTTTCTGGGTATGTAAATGCTCAAATCCAGGAACTTGTTGAGGGCTCATGATTCTCTGTTACTATAATTTGAAGTAGGTTTCTCTTGATTTTCTCTTACACTTTTCTGATTATATAAATGTATTTCACCGTTAAGAATTCTGTGTCTAATAAACCCACACCCTAAGTCTAAAAGTGTCAGATCATTCTTATCATTGTTCTCCTTGTGCTCTTCATGCCTTTGGAATTTAAGTGCTTCCACTTGATCCCTGTAACTCTGGGATCCAATGAAACCTATTGCCCTCAAGTTTCCCAAGTGAGTAACTGTGGTACCCATTGTAAGGTCTGCCATACAGAGAAGGGTAAAAATAGCTGCTTCAGAGATGCCAGTGCTCCCCTCACAAATCTGTTTCTCAAGGATTTAGTGAAGGGTACATTTTCTGGATCATCCCAGTGTGGAGGATTAGAGTTAGCATGACAAATCCACTCCAGTATTCTCGTTTCCCTTTGCCTTTGAATCCCCTCATCAACAATAAACCATGGAATACCAGGCATTTCTAACTCATGAACAGTGGGCCATCATTTTATCTGTACTTCTGCCAACCAGCCAAATAAACTCTTGACCTTTTTTTTACTCTACAAGCTGCAACATAGATTTAGAATCTCTACTTAACGGGCTCATATCAACAAAGTGGTCCTGATCCATGTGTATGTTTTTGCCACTATTATCCCACAGCCATAAAATCCATTCTCATCCTTTCTCATCAGACCTCACTTAGTGATAGTTAGAAAAATTCAAGAAGTTATTTGGGAGAATAGTGGACCTTCTCATGTGTCACGATATGTACCATATGCTTAGAAGCCTTCGAGATGTGAGCCTGGTTATAGGGCTGGATGCAAAAGTGGGTGGTGAGTGTGGTGCTGAATGTCAGCACTATCATGCTTCATCAACACAAGATTAGTTTCCTCTGGTATACTAGGAGAGGCCAACAACACAGAGGGTAACCTTTGTCACCGTGAGTGGGGATAGCTCTTTCTCTGGCAAAATAATTTCATTAGTGTCTAGAAGCTCAACATACTCAACCCTATAATGATCCTCTCAAACATTTCCATTCCAATTTATGGGATCCCAATGTTTTCAGATCAGTGCCCTCACATTTACTTCAGATACTCTTCCATGGTCAGCATTAAATTTATGCTGTATTTCAGGTAATCAAATTATGAGAGCCTGTGTTTGGGTTTCTGTAATATCAACCCTGTGTCTAAAGAAGAGGAAATTCTCTTTCAGGGCACACTTAGAAATTTTTAGATAATTTATGTGTGTCTGGAGGAGGGAATTTGAATCTTTGAGCTCCTTTTTAATTTTATTAATTTGTTATTGCAGATATCAGATTTCTTATGCATGTTTTGAGCTCATTATTTTTTTCAATTGTTTGTCCAAAGATGTTAAAAGCAACCTGCCAGCATCATTAGATTTTCCAGTTTGGCAAAAATATTCAAAAATATCATATATGGAATTGCTAAATTCCCTACATATCATAAGTGGTGATTTAGGATAATTAAATGGATGTACACTGCATATTATTTTAAACAATTCACACCAAAGACTATCAAAATTATCCACATTATCAGGAGTGACTATGACATCTTTGGGTCTCATCAAATTAGACAGCAAACTCCAGGAGGCACTACACCCATTAAATAATTTCTTCTTTTCAACTATGTTTCTCTAGAGCCACTCCTGGTACCAAAATCTGTATCAGTTAGTGCTTACTAGAGAAACAAATATAATGTAAGATATATAAATATATAAGGATTTACATAAAGATAGGCATATCATAGCCACCCACAGTCAGAATTGGAAGAGTGCAAAAAGAATGTCTGCCCACTGGAAATCCAAAGTATCTAGTTGCAGTCCTGGAGTTCACTATATTGTATCATGAGACTCAGTATCAGGAGGCTGAAGAGTTTTCAATGGGAGGTGAAACATCTTCAGTGCAAGGCTGAAGAGCCTGTTCTGGAAGGCTGAAATTGTCTGAGCTGGAAGCCAGAAGATGATATCCAAGCTGAAAGTGAAGACTGGAGCTCCTCTGAAGAAACAGAATGGAGCCTTCCTTCTTCATTTCCCTTTTATTCCATTCAGGCAACAAGCCTATTGGTGGATGCATTCACACACAGGTTGGGCTTTCTGTCTTCAGTAGATTCCTTCAATGACACCCAGAATTATGCTGATCCAATTTAGTTAGGAGTTTTTTACACAAATTGACACAATCAGTTAACTATCACACAAGCCTAAACTCCCTGCATTCAATCTATCTTAGATGATTCATTAAGAGTAGGACTTCAAACTTATTTGTATTGATTTCTTTTATTAGATTTGCATCAACATTCCTACCTGTGGTATTTTATTTTGGGGGTAGTGATTAAGTTTTCCAATGTATTTGCTTTTTAAAGATTTTTTTAAAATCAAAAGCCCTGATAAGTATTTCCTTATTAAGTGAGATAAGTATGTCATAAGATGAAGAGAAATGTACTCTGGAGTGAAATCAAGTTAAATCCTGTATCTGAATTCTGGTATTGATATTTATTAACTTCAGTGACTTTAAGAATGCTCCTAACTCTCTAAGCTCAGCTTTTTTATTGCTAAAAGTTGGACAACAAAGTAACATACTTATTTCATAATATTGTAATTGGCACTGCAAAATAGAACTTTAACAGTTATATTTTCTTTCTTGAAGAGATAAGCAATTTCAACAGAATTCCTCCTTCTGAGCACAAATACACCCTCCTCTCTTCAGTCTGGATGAAGTAAAAGAATATTCAGATGCTGTCACCAGGACACCAGGAGGCTTGGAGCCCTGTTTCCTTTCCCCCAAAAAAGGGACAATGATCTGAAGATGGATGAAAGTGATAAAGCAGGTGTGGAGATCTGCATTGTTTCTCTGTGCTCCTCTCCTTTCTGATCTTTACTATAAAAAAAAAAACCCTTACCCACCTGTACAAGGAGATTGTGATTTGAGGAAAATGGGCCTGGCCATCTCCTCAGAGCTAGTTTTGAATAAATCATTCCTTCCTCTTTTTTTTTTACCAAATTATATGACCTTTTTTGATTTATTCAGTGGTGAGCAAAGGAACCTAAGTGTATAAATTTAGTGCCTTATTACAGTTTTGTCATACCTAGCCAGGAAGCAAATCCCTGCTCTTGAAAGGCATGCATCCCAGCAGGCACATGGGAAAAGAGACTGACTACTCCTGGCTGGCAGAACCCATGGTCAGGACAATAGGGGCATTGAAGCAGCTACTATGTGCTTGCACCCAGGAATCACTCTGATCTCCTGTTTATGTATTCAGCTGACTATAAATGTACTTGCTGATAAAAATAAAAGGATTGCTTGAGAGACAGTGAGGTCTCCTAGTTTCCTGCTGTAAAGTGCACTGCAGACATGTACTATCTCCACCATTTGGATCTTCGATCATACAAGAGTTCCATTTGAGTGAAGTATGAACCTTCATTGTTTGGGCCTGTTTTGGACAAATTGCAGGTTATTTTGTGGCACTGATTGGTCACCAGTGCCATTTGGAATGAGGCAAGCACCTTCAACTTTTGTGGCCACTTTGATATATTGCAGGTCATTTTGGTATACTGACTGGTATGAGAAGAGATTTAGAGGTAAAAATGATCTCCAGGCATTTGTTTTGTTAGTTTACCGTACTCGTTTATACTGATTTTAATTTTTTATCTTCCTCTTTTGAAAGCCGTCTTTATTGGAAAATGGGCAGAAGAGTTTTAGTACCTTCTAAAATTATTTAAATCATTTGAGGCTTCAAGCCATACTCAGGCTTTTGTGCAAGCAAATGTAACATTCAACATTCTTGAAGCATTTGGTGATAAAATCTTTTGAATTTAGAAATTTTTAAGGATAGATATTTGGGGGATACGCTTGTGAAGCTCTGCTGTGATTTGGTCAGGAATAAAAGTTCCTGTGTTTCTTTGTAGCTCCCTAGAAAAGTTCTAGTTACCTTTGAGTTTTAAAAAAGGTGATCTTATTTTCAGACAACTTGTACTGTATAACTTAAAGTGCACTCTGATTTCAAGGAACTGACCTAAAGAAGATTATTTGAAGTAACTTTGGCAGGGAAAACATCCATAGTTGTTCCCCATGGCATTTTCTTGATTAGTGGCAAGTAAAAGTGAGAGCCTTTTGTGTCACTGCCCATGAAACTTGTTGGCTAATGTTAGTAAGTTGCATATTGTTGATGATTTCCCCTCACTTTAGCAAACAATCCTTGGTTTATTCTAAACCAATCGTGTTTCAAAATATTTGACAAATTTTCTGTTTGCTGGGAATTGATTTTTATCTCCTGCCACCTCCAGTGAAGAAATTTGACAACAGATGGCTTGGCTTTTTGTTTTTCTTGGTGGTGCTATAGGCAGCTAAGTTAGATAAAAACTAATGTACAGTCAGAGAGTGACTAGGCTTTCAAGGAAGTCAGCAAAAAAAGACATCAGAATTGTGGCTGGAGTCACATCTGAAGACCAGGCATTAAGATAAAGATGCAATAGCCATGTCTCCATAAGGGGTAAGCAGTAACTTGGAATTATACTATAATAAGCTCCACCTTGTCCAGGAAGTCCAGATTAGCATCAGTCACCCAGGTTGGTAAACAGTGGTCCCATCCTTTCCCAAAAATGCATTTTTTCTTTCCATATATCCTTGCTGCCTGACTAGCTTCACTATTGGCCCAATATTAGTTAAGCAGCTATAATTGTATCCTATAGCTTGATTATTCTTTGACCTATGTTGTACCCATATTGTGACTTTGGTATGTAAATTATGTCTGACAAAGGGCCTTGGTAGCAACCCAATTTGGGGATCCCTCCTGTCTCTTAGGAGCTATCTCTCAATAAATCTTTCTTACTCTTAACCCCTGTTGTTCCTCAGAATTCGTCCTTCTATTTTGGGGGACACCAAAACAGTGTATCTGCTATCTAGCAGGTTGGGAGTTATGTTTCTCATATATCAGTGGGGAGTATTGTTCCTAAATTGGTTTCTTTTATTCCATTCTAGAGCCCTTGAGAAATAGAGCCAGGATAAGATGTATAAGCTTCCAAACAGCTTTATTTAAATTTAATACAATGAAAAATGTCTTAAAACCACAGCTAAAAACTTTTAAATTAAGACTTATGCAGAAACTCCTCATTTAATGACCAATTTATGGAGCTACAATTAAGTCCTAAATGAATTAGCCACTAAATGAGAAATTGTATATAGTATGTACATTATAATATTCAAAAGAAAAAAATGGTCAAAGGAAACTCCAATTTGATGACTTTGCTTTTGTTTGCATAAATTTTACATGCAGTACTGTAGTGTATAGCAGAACATAAAACTACAGTTCTGTATTGTGCAATACAATCAGAAAAATTTACAGTGCTGTACACATAAGGTGTACTGTAAAAAAAGACATTGAGGCACTATAAACAAGATATACAGAATTGTACAAAAATAGATGTGACATAATTTCAAGCACTGGGTTGTAATTTGAAACAATCTTTGAAACAGGTAGGTCATTAAATGAGGATTGTTTGAAATAAGTAAAGGCAGAAGAAAAAGCTTCAAGAAATTCAAACTCAGATTAACTGAGCAAGCAATCTCTTTTGAGATTTATATTTCTTACCTTTCTACAATCAGGAAACTTACCTTCAGATATGCAAATTTGAGACTAAGTATTGCTTTGAACTGTAAAAATAAAAATCATAGCAACAGTATAACTTTTAAAAAGCAGGTAAATAATAAATTTAAGTCTTTGTTTTATCATATGTTGGTGTGTATGTGTGTATTTTATGTAATATCTATGTGTGCATGTTTGTTTGCCTATTATTTAGATGCTACCAGAGTATTTAAAAAGAATGTTCAGTAACTAAGAAAGCATAAACCCAAGTAAGTTTTTGATCTTCTAACTTAAGGAAATGTTTTGAAAGATGTAACAAATGTGTCCTCACAAATGTTGACATGCATTTTGCCTGTTTTAGCCCATCAGAATTATATTTTAGGTGGTTGACTTGTAGAAAAATTTCATTTTCATAATGATTATAAAAAGATTAAAGAGTATAACAGGGATATAATTAAAATTTTTGTGTTTACTAGGATCTTAAAAAACCTTAGGAATCAGAGTTGGCTGTATTACTGGGTTCTGGGGTTTTCAGAACTCCTTCTAGCTATTCTTTATAGCTTATTTTGTCCTGAGCAAAAAATTAGACTAAATAAGCACATAAGGTAGTATCATAGGCAGATAAGTTGGGTAGAAATATTATAACCAGTCAGAAAGGGCTAGGTCCTTGACAGGGTCAGGACAAAGATAAAACACACACCTGCAACTGGAGACATGGGTTGGAAACGCGGCCTCAAGATAAAAACAAGATGACCACATTTACATGAACAAACATTGGGCCTAATGAAGATGAGATAGAAATCAACCACCTTGGTGGATGACCAGTGACCTCTTGACCCAGAAATTACTAGGAGAATCTTTGTTCTTTCTATCCATGCTTGTTATGTGACTTGTTTCCCAATTGGACCACTATTACCTAAGTGACTATAATTGCAAACTTATTGAAAGATCATGGCCATGGCTTACATGGGATCCATGTGGGCCTCACTCTATAAAACTCTGTAAAGCGAAGTTCATGGATTACCTACTCAGGACCCCTCTGACCCTCAGGAGCTTTCCTACCAATAAATATCTTCCTACTCTTAACCTTTGGTGTTCCTAGAATTCATTCTTCAATATTTAGAGAGCAAGAGCTTGACATATCATACAGTTAATAGGTTGGGACATATAATATTTCATATTTCATCTCTGGTAATATTTCCTGTATCAGTAGCAAGGTTTTATATTTATTAAAGGTAGGAAAAATATTCTCTGCAGAGAGATTGTGTGGACTAGTTAAAATAGGAAAAGAATTACATTCTACAGAGGAGAGCAGACCACTGTGAAAGAGAACACAGTGGCCAAGAATTTAATGGCAGCCATCTTTTTTATCCTCCACTTTTCAAGCTGATGTCAGATCTGGGCTGTCCTATCAGAAACCTTCTTGATTTCTCATGAGAAGAACTGAAGATAGCATTCTCTGATTGGTCCCAGGTGCAAGGATATGGGAATCATTTTTTTTTTTTTTTTTTACATTTCCTGGAACTCCATGATTGACAGATCATTCCCATTTGCCCAGCCAGTTTGCTACAACCTAATCTCCTGCCTCAGTAGAGCATTGAAATTATATATACATATAAAATTATATATAAAAATATATAATTATAACACTTAGAAGATAGATTAAGTAATTAGATTATAAGTAACCGATCAGAATGGGACAGGACTAAGATAGAGTTAATTGGATAAAAATATATAGCACACATTCTGAGTTAAGAGCTAATTGAGTCTATGCAAGTAGTTAAGCTTAGACATATAAAAATACATGCAGAATCTACCTAAAAAATACATGCAGAAAAAGTATAACAAGTTACAATAAGAACAGGCAAATAATGACTCTTCCTCCCACCCAAAAATCTTATTAGGCATGGAAAGCTGTAATTTGATAACACATTTCTACCTCCAGGCTATACTTGGAGGAACTTGGAAAAGCAGAGTATCCAGTTTCTTTCAAGCTCTGTTTTCTTTCAGCATGGCCAGTTGAGTAACTGATTTTTAGAAAATTTTACAAAGTTGAAATGCTGTCCTTCTCTGTACAAGATAAAATGAATTAAAGCACACTGGAAAACTTCCACTTCTGGATTCCTCCCCTTGTGGGTAGCCAACAAAAGCTTGCTTTCTTCTTATTTCCAATAAATTGTCTCTTAACATTCTCCTTTTGACCATGATTTTATTCTTTGAGTTCTCGTGATGATAAGCTTGAGTTTATGCAAAATAAACTGTATCAAAACTAGCTGGGCAATAATTTATTTCAAATTATAAATTGTCTAGCTTTTAAGAAAATGTTAAGTAGCACTAGTCACTATAAAGGCTGCTTCTAGTATTAGTATAAGGGGTACTAAGAAGAAGGATTTTACTAGATATTGTTTATTTAAAAGAATTAAGATTTAAAGCAAAAATGGCTCTTCTGCTTGAGAGCTACTATACTAATTTTAGAAGAAATAATAGACATTTTTATTTAATGCATTGACTTGTGTCTGAGTAAACATTCTCTGGCCATACTAATCCTTCATAATTTTGTAAAATAGTTATATTTATGCTTACATGGGTAATAAATAGCAAAAACCTGGAATGATGAAAAAGTGGCATTAATATTTTCATCTGGCTGGGTCCGATAGTTCCACGAGTTTGAAAATAAGAAACCTAACCCACCCTTTTAAAATTAGTTTGCAGGTTTACTGACTCCTGTCACAGAAAAACAATTTTCAGGATGTGTCCAAAAAAGGAGATATGAAAAAGTTTTGTTTTCCAGAAATATAGGACACACTCATGAATGGAGTGTGGGTGCTCAGATAAAAATGTGTCATGTTACAAGCTGGAATGTGGCACATTTAAGGGTTGTTTTCAAGAGGTTACAGTAAAAGCTATCTACATGTGTGTGAAATTAGAATATGCTACCCATCAATATTTCTGCTTCCTAGGGGGTAGAGACATCACAATATACAAGTAAAAAGACAAGACTATCCTTAGGGATGGAGAAAGCACAATTTATAGGAGAAAAGGACAGGTCTAATGTCTGGATTACTAGCTGATAGCAAAAGAACTTGTATGGTTTTTTTATTGAGTTTCGTAGAAGGGAAAAAGGCTCGTCTTGAAGCTACAGGTTTTCTTAAAATTACAATTTAAAAACCTTCATTTACCTCCCTCCCTTTGACCTAATTTTTATTTCTTAAACCCTACCTCATTCCCCCACCTTGACTGGACTTTGGTCCATTATTCTTAATGGATTGCAGAAGGTCTGATGGTCTGACTTCATGTAACTAATTGAGGCTTAGGAGGGACATTGACCCTGTCTAGTCAGGGACCTAAAGTCTCATTCTGACTGATCTAAAAGAGACATATGAATATTAGGTGCTGACTTTTGAAAAACCATCATCTTCCAACAGTCCCACGAAGAAAGTGTATATGAGATATTAACCCAGAACAAAAATGGATCATGCAACAAAAGAGAATTCCAATGCATAATATTATAGCTAGAAAATTGAGAATATGTTTTCCAAAAGGTTTCAGAGAACTAGGATGCTAGTGAGCATAGATTGTGTAATGTAAAAGACATATATGTAGAGTTATCAAGAATATTCACTTGCTAGGCATATTGGCACAAGTCTGTAATCCCAGCACTTTGGGAGCTGAGACAGGAGGGTCACTGTGAGTTTTAGGCCAGCTTGAGCTTCATAATGAGATCAAGCTGAGACTGAACTATATAGAGTGACCTTGTCTCAAATGAGATTATACCTCACTCGAGAAAGAACGGCTACTATCAAGAAAACAACCAATAACAAATGCTGGAAGGGTTTATGTGGAAAAAGGAACCCTTCTCCATTGTTGGTAGGAGGGTAAGCTGGTGCAACCACTGTGGAAATTAGTATGAAGATTCTTCAAATGACTAGGATAAGAGGTCCCATTTGACCCAGCAAGTCCCCTGCTGGGTAAATTTCCAAAAGAATTAAAAACATCATATCACAGCAATATATGTCCAGTCATGTTTACAGCAGCACAGTTTATAATAGCTAAATCTTGGAAACAGTGAAAATGCCCATCAACTGATGACTGGATAAAGAAGATGTGTTTTTGTATTTCCATAATTTTATTGAAAGCTATATCTCTATGTTTTTTAGAATTGTTTGAAGTGCTGGTTTGGTATTCATGAAGTTTCTCAGGTTCTCTTTGTCGTGGAAGTATCTTAGTTCCCAATCAATTTTGAAAGATAGCTTTGCAGGATACATCAGTCTAGGTTGGAGGTTGTTTTCTTTTAGGGCATGAAATACCTCGCTCCAGGCTCTCCTTGACTTGAGGGTTTGTGTTGAAAAGTCTGTTGTGATTCTAATGGCCTTTCCTTTGGTATGTGATTTGTTTCTTTACTCTAACTGCTTGTAATATTTTGTTCTTCTGTTGGGTTTCCAGGATCTTGATTATTATATGTCTAGGTGTAGATTATTTTTGATCATGGCTAGTTGGAGTCCTGTATGCCACACTTATCTGTATTTAAAATTCTTTCATTCAATTTGGGAAGTTTTCTGTCATTAATTCTGTGAACAGATTTTTTATGTCATTTGCACTTTCCCCTGCTTTTTTGTGGATTCCTATCAGTCTTATATTCTTCTTTGTGTCATCTAGGAGCTGATGGATCAACTTCTCATGGTCCCTTACTATTTTCAAGAGATCTCTCTTTTCATGGTCACTGACCACCATCCTGTCTTCTATGTCTGATATTCTATCTTCACATTGACTCATTCTGCTGTGAATACTTTCAGTGGAGTTTTTAATCTCCTGGATATATGAATCTGTTTCATGGTTTCCATTTCTTTCCTAAGCTGGGCATTCATGGCTTCCATCATGGTCCTGAGCTCATCTAATTTTATATCTGTTTTTGTTCTAGAGTCTCTAATCACATCTTTTATTCTTCTCATCACCTCTGTAGTTATCTGGGAAATTATTTCTGCTTTGAATTTTTCTAGAGCCTCATTCATCTGTTTTGTTTCTTCCTGTACTATCAGTTCAAGGTATCCAGGTGGTTGATTATCAGATTTTTCCACCTTGTTTTCCCCAGAATTTGCCTTTGGTGAGATGGAAGTCTGCAATTCTCCCTTGCTTAAATGTCTCATTTCTATTTTTGTTGTTGGTAGTGTCCTTGGTTTAGTTCCTGGGTTTATACTTCTGTATTGCTTATTGTCAGTTGCTTGTATTTAGAACCCTTATGGAATGATTGCTTCTCAGAGGTGTCTTCCAGATATAGCTTGTCCTTAGGTTTTGAGTCTCTAATGACTCCTAGGCAATCTCATTTTCAGTATACCAGGAAGGACAACTGATTTGATCAATCACAACACCTTGGCCCAAGTGATAGAGTCAGCAACAACAAAAGCATCAAGCACAGCTTAGAAAATAACAATTTGTGGTAGTTATTAACCTATCACCTTTAACCATGTAAATTAAATTGAAGTAGAGGACCAGGCCAAAATATGTTTATAGTGAATAAACTCTTTGATATAGCAACTTTATCCTTCAGGATGGGAACTTAGAAGGAGTTGGGGAGGGAGGGATAGATTGGTAGAAGGATAGGGAAAGGTTAAAAGTGAGGCCAGAGGACACAGGAACATCACACAAACTCTAGGAAACTGTTGAAGAAAAGAGGAAAAGACAAAGTGAAAGAACAAACACAGGAACAGAACAACCTAACAGCAATAGGGAAGCTAGAAACTGTATTCATGTTCCTTTAAAGCTAATGACAAGAGAGAGAAGCAAAAAGAGAGAAGAAAAGAAAAAGGAAGAAAAATTCTGATTCAGGACAAGAATAGAACAAAAAGGGAGAGAGATGAAGAACAAGGTGGGGGAGAGAGAAAGAGAGAGAGAGAGAGTACTTGAAAATAGAAAAAAAATTAAAAATGAGAAAAAATAACTTTGAAAATAAAAAATAAAAATAAAGTGCCTCTTTCAGGGTATATCTCTGCTGTCACAATAGACAACATGGGTAAAGTGTGCAGTTAATTAGTCTCAGCAAGCCAGCAGGAGTCCCCTGAGATTCAGGCTGATTTCTGGCTGCAAGGCCCAAGTTGAGCTCCCTCACCTCCTGCTGGGTTGAACTGTTAAAGGTTCTACTGCAGGTTCCAGCTGTCCTTCCCCTGAAGATAATCCAGGTTCCAATAGGCAGTGGTGATCCCTCCAACTTACCAACTACAGTGCTCTGGTGTGCCTTTATTGCGGAGATTTTCTTCACTTTTCCTTTGGGCTTCAGTTTTCATCAAGGAGCCTCAGAGAGTCCCTCTTTCTGTTGTTCACTTCTGCTCTATCTTCTAGAGCTCAGAACAATGGCCTTTATGACCCCCCGCACCTCTGTAGTGTGGATCCAGGTACCGCCACAGCCCAATGGCCAGAGGCATGTGGGAGTGGGGTAGGGGGTGCTGCTGGCTCCTCTGCTCCCAGAAAGGTATATCTCTTAGTACCAAACATAATGGTAGTTTGTTAGGTTACCTCTACCAATTCAAAATTAATACTGATGTTTTCAAAATATTGAAATATATCACCTTATGGTAAAACTAAAGTTATCCAGAGAACATGGTGTACAAAAAGTTAAATGTAGATACACTGTGGTTCTTTGGGGTTTTTTCAATACTTATTTATCCGTAGCATTATGTCAAAAATGATAACATCCATTCTGGATAGACTCAGGCTTCAGGCTGCACTGTTTAATAACACTAACAATATATATACATCTCCTTACATTCATTGGCTCACATGGAGAATTACAAACACTACCTCAGCAATTTTATGATTATGGTGGTGCCTCCTTACTTTTCTTAAGACACATTATGGAAATTTATGAAAGTATATTTTATTCCTTAAAAACCTGGAAGAAATGTCAGTTTTATAGAAACAGTCCATAGTAAAACCTGGAGGGTTTTACAAGAACTAAGTTCTAACAAGAATTTAGGGTAAAGCAAGTTTTCAGAGTGATAATTGATTTTGACTTACTATGTAATATAATAGAACATATTTTTAATTGAAGCAGATAGACTGAGGAAGTAGATTCTGTATAGAAATTGTTATAATCTATACAAATGTCACCTGAATTTTAGAAGAAATATTAAAGATAGTTCAATGAATATGCCAAACTTAGTAGGTTTGTATTTTGGGTTAATAAAAATGTTTTTAGGGCCGAGGATTTAGCTCAGTGGTTTCGCCACCTGCTGCGTGAGTGCAAGGACCTGAGTTCGATCATCAGTACCAAAAAAAGAAAAAAAATGTTTTTAAATTTAAATGTAATTCCCATATAACAGTGACATTCTCACCTCTGAACTATCTATTACTTGCATTATGGGTGCCAAAAAAATTACATTATCTAGAATATACCTTTTATTATGCCTTTAAAGAGTGCATGTGTGAAATGTTGGTTTTGACGTAAACCTCATGATTTAAAATTTAACATTTAAGTAGGTTACAATTTTCAATATCACTTAAATATAATATATTGATTCAGAATAGAAAGTTAAATTAATGTTAGAAATGATTCACAGTTCACCTTTTTAGGTTTGTATTAAGTGTTTCACATTTATGCCTTTAGCTTTACAGATGAATTCAAATCTAAACATTCCTATTGCAGCATTATATTAATTAGGCAGTTTTCTGAAGTTGGAAAACATCATACTAATCTAGTTGTGATGTTTTGAAGCTTCATAATTTAAATCCATTATAACATTATGGAATCCATAGTTCAGGGCTGTGGAGAAAGACTTTAAAGAATTTTTTTGTTGCTGCAATAATAGTATTTATGTAAAGAACAAAACCCACCAACTTATCAAAAATTTGTCTAAATACTACTAGCTGTTAAAAGTAAATTTTTCATACATAAGTTTCATAATCATATATAGATGTGTTAAATATTAACATTTAGTTTTGAGTAGGAAAAGATGAATCATTGCTGTAAGTTAATATATTTAGATGGCAAGAACAAATAGAATATAAGCAGTGACTAAACATATTTTTATGAACATAATTGCTTTCTATTATTCCAATTTCAATAGCAGTATGTTGAAAAATACTGGCAATTTTCAGAAACCCAAAAGAGATCATCTGCTTTGTATTACATTTTCTTTAGGTTTAATATTCAAGTTCATAATGATTCTGCTTATAATCTAATAGTTCCAAATTAGTTCATATATGGATCAAACTTTGGATCCTATTATAACTTTAAATGAGCTAGAGCTTAGGGCTACATTTAGAAAAATGTGCAATTAAAAAAAAAAACATTACTTCACCTCTACCTAAAAAATTCGGGTTATTGAAGATGATGTTGTTTTCTAAGCTGCTAATTTAATGAAATGATTAACATATATATCAGAAATTGGAAACTCTTAAAGGTTTTTAAAAGAAAAATTTTTTAAACAGGGTCTTGTTATGTAATTTAGGCTGACCTTGAACTCATTATGTAGCCCAGGCTGGCCTCAAACTCATGGAAATCCTCCTGCCTCACCCACACATGTGCTAGCATTACTGGCATGTGCCACCATGCCTGGCCCTTAGGGTATTGTACTTTATATACAGCAGATCCCTACCAATATTAGCTGACTAGATTGATGATACCAATTTTTCCCTTTTGCTATTCCAAGTCCAGTTAGTTTATTTTGAAGATTACATTTCAATACTTCAATTGTAGAAGAAAATTAGACAATTTTCTCTATACAGAAAATAACAACCAAATTCACCAGTTAAGAATCCATTTCAGGAATTGTTGGAAGGTGAGTCATTCCATAGTAACTATGCTTCTGTTACCATGCAGTACACCCAGAAACAATCCACTTCAACTTCTGAACATTTGGTTTGGAACACTTGTTTGATGAATATTCAGTTAAACACTTGGATGCAAGCTCTTGTCAGAAGGTCAGATCTCTGCCACTTATCTTGGAATGTTTCTGAAGACATTCTGCTCCTTCTGTCAACTCTATACACTTCTGTGCTTGGATCTCCAGTGCAATGATAGATAAGGCCAACACAGAAGGTTTTGCTTTAGAAAATATGATCCTGCAGTGACATGCCTTAAGCTGAGCTTCTAGTCTTTCAAAATTTAGGCTATTTTTCCTTTCAAATGGCAAGAGTTCTTTTTTTTTTTTTGGTACCGGGGATCGAACTCAGGTCCTTGCACTTGAGCAGCAAGCGGTGAAACCACTGAGCTAAATCCCCAGCCCGTCAAATGGCAAGAGTTCTTGAATGAGTGAATAATAGAGTTATAGAAATTGAAAGGCAGTGGTAGCTTTGACTTTCCCACACATCTTGTCCAATACAATCTTTTTCATTTGGATCAAGTCTAAAACTGTGAACCAATACTGACTTATTCGGATCAAGTCAGTTGCCAATGGGACATTTCTTTCCTCTTCTATTGATTTTATAGCCAAATAAAAGCAGCTGAGTCCAACACAACCAAGGCGCTTGGGCTGTACCTTCACTTTAGACAGGAATCTGTCCAGTAAATTCACAGCCAGAGAAAATGTCTCCCCGTATCAAAGCCAAAGAACTGAGTTAGACTAAGAAGATCTTTCACTTCAAAGTCTCCCTCAGTCTTGCAGTCATTCTAAGGCCATTATCATGTGCAGATTCAATTAGTCTCAAGCCACAGACCTTTGGCTGAAATCCAGCCTCCTCTTCCAACAGGGTATGCAGCCGCTGTAGCAGTTTCTGGGAGTCAGTTGTTGTCAGTATTTCTATCATCCTGGTAGATACTGTGGCTCCTCACCATGATCACCTTCCCCGGGCCTGCTCTCACCTCACCACACAATACCGGACAATAGAGGCCTAAGAGGCGAGGACGTTCAAGGGGAGGAGGGGAGAGGCCTCGGAAGGGAGAACTGTCCTGCGTGTAAGTCTGCAGTGACACCAAGATTACATTGCTCTCCTCCTGGTCGGACCACAGCGAAAGCTATATTTATTTTTATAAAGTGAAGTACTACTCATCCATAAAGAATGATAAACTAGACACATTTATAGCTAAATGGATATACATTGAGGCCATACTCTTAATTGAAATAAATAGGACACATGTGTGTAAATACCAAATAATTTCTCTGGTGTGAAAAGCCGAAAGTGTGAATGAGGAACAAAATGTATAATAGATAATGTAAAATAGGAAGAAAAAGTCTAAAAGGTAAGTATAGAGATGGTGTGGGGGAAAGGAAAGAAGAGAAAGAAAAAAATATGAGAAAAGAAGGAAAAAAATGGAAACAAAGCTTTTGTAAATACAGAGGAGTTGGGGAAGGGAGGGAAGGGGAACGGAGGAAAAACAAAAACCATGATATATCATGTATAAGTACAAATTTCCAATGATGAATATGATCATAATGTATACCTAAAATATATCAATAAACTTTATGAATAAAAATAAAGAAAAATAAAATTTAAAAAAATGTACACACAACATTCTCTTCTGATAATGGCACAGGTTTGAGTTGCTGTTCATTTAGTTGCAAACAATTCAGCTTCTCCTAATACAATTTTGGGATTATAGCCCTGAGTAAAAAACTATCCCATATGTTGGATGGCATGGTTCCAATAAAACATTTTGTCTTACTTTATCCAATATACAAGTGTATCTCATTCATACAATAAAAAAAATTGTTTAATCAAAGCCAATGAATGTAAATCAAGTTTTGAATGAAAGAACAAAATTTTTTAAACTGTAAAACTTTTTCAACATTTTTTATGTCTAGGTTTTATATATAATGTATATTGTATAAAAACAGTTTTTTGTAAGTGTTAAACCATTAAGCATAGTTTTATAGTATATTTTGTTTTCAGATGGATACATATCTCTAGTCTCAGATAACAGTAGTTTATTTAACAAATCACATAGTGGTTATTGAAAACATTTTACAAATCAACATTTAAATAATCTTTAAATATTAAAATTCAATTTTTAATAATCACAGGCCTAACAATAGAAAATATAAGTAATTATCTCAGTAAAGTATAAACTCTCTCCTTTTTATTCTAGTTTAACCAAGATCACTTTAATAACTTAAGAGAATATTATTATTGATGTACACATAAAAAGATTAATCTTTTAATTATAGCCTATATATGTGTGTATATACATATACATAAATAAATATATATATATTTAATTTTTTAAAATAAGATTTGTTGGGGTGGAGCTTTGGGGAAATAATGAGAAACTACAGATCACTGGAGAAAACTGAAACAAACTGATCCAGGCAGCTGCTTTTTCAATCACAGAGGTAAATTTTTTTCCAGTAATTCCTTAGGCTGAGGGTCTCCATTTAGGGAAATTAATTTTAATAATTTTGTATTATTAGCTGAGTATGTCTGGAGTTGTTTCTGCATCTTCTAATAAAAAAAATTGGTTTTGGAAAAACAATCTCTATTATTACTTGTGTAAAAAATAAAATATATAGCATAAATGTTAATTGCTATGCATTGGTTTCCTGGGTCTTTCAAAATAATAAAGATGAGTAATTAAGTAAATATAAAAATATTATGTCTTATAAATGTTCATTACAATGCATTGATCATTAGTTGCTAAAATAAATTGAAATATTATTGGCTTCTAAAGGGTTATATATTAATAATTTATAAAAATACATTTCATAAAATATATTTGCTTTTTTGTGTTGTTTATTTAGTTTCAAATTCATTTATTTTTGCTCTGATCTTCATAAGCTGTTTCCTTTTACTAGATTTGGGTTTGGACTGTTCTTGTTTCTCTAGGACCTTGAGGATCATCATTTGGTTATTTGTTTGAGTAAGAGTTAAATTTGAGGTCCCACTCATTGTTTGTTTTATATGGGAATTCACTGTTATAATCTTCCCTCTTATGATTGCTTTCATTGTGTCCCATAGGTTCTGGCATGTTGTATTGGATTTATCATTTGATTGTAGAATCTAATGTCTTCTTTATATAAAAGTTTAAGATTGCTTCCTCACCTGTGACTTGAGTGTTCAAGAGGGTATTATTTTATTTCCATGTGTTTTCATAGTTTTTGTGGTGTCTTTTGCCATTAACTTCTAGTTTTATTGTACTATGGTCTGATAGTATGCATGGTAAAATTTCTATACCTCTGTTCCTTGGCTAGGCATGAATAATATAGCCCAACTGGTCATGCTTTCAAAATTTTTATACAAATTTAATGTAATCCCTATCAAAATACCAATAGTATTACTCAAAGACATAGAGAAAACAATCAGGATAACAAAAGCCATTCTAGGCAACAAAGACAGGGTAGGGGGTATCACAATCCCCAACTCAAAACTATAGCACAAAACAACTGAAAGAAGCATGGTACTGGCAACAAAACAGACCTGAGGACCAGTGGAACATTTTAGGTATACAATATTATGATATTCTTCATTGGGATTTTGTACCTTTACATGATATATGTTGGTTCTTATTTTTTCCCATTTCTCTGCCCTCCCTTCAACCCCTCCACCCCTGTTTTATCACCATATCACTATACGGTATTATAACTTTAAGTCTGTGATAATGATGCCCCATGCCTTTTCCCTTGTTGTCTAAAATTGGATTTGCTATTCTACATCTCTTCTTTTCTGTGAATTATGCTGTTGGAATTTTAATTGGGATTTTATTGAATCTATATAGTAGTTTTGGAAATATAGTCATTTTCACTATGTTGTCAATATATGGAATTTTTGATCAATGAAATGGAATGGAAGATCCAGAAACAACTCTAGGCCTCCTCATGTATTTTGTCTTTCACAAATGGGCCAAAATCTTTCTCTGGAGGAAAGATAGATTATTTAATAAATGGTTCTCTGAAAAAATGGCAATCCACATGCTGAAGATTAAACACAGATCAATGTCTCTCACTATGTATTAAACTAAAATCAAAATATACCAAATATTTATAAATTAAAACAGAAATAATCTGCTGGGAGACAAAATAGGTAAAACCCTTGAAGACACAGGTGTATGCAAAAGCTTCCTGAATAGAATCCTGACTGCACAAGAAATACCAATAATCAAACAATAGGATCAAATCAAATTAAAAAGCTTCTGCACAGCAAAGGAACCACTAACAAAGTGTAGAAATAATTGGCAGAATGGTAAAAATTTTGCCACATACTTCTTAGGCAAATGACTAATATCTAGAATATATAAAAAACAAAAAATTAGTCTACTCAAAATTATAGACCCAGTCAAAAATAGACATATAAAATCAATAGACATTTCTCAAATGAATATTAAATGGCCAATATATACATGAAAAATAAACAACACTGAGAATCCATGGTACCCTAGAAAGAATGGCTATTTCCAAGAAATCCATTAGTAACAAATCTTTTTGAGGATTCAGGGAAAAAAATGGTGAAGTTCTTTATTGTTTGGGGGAGTATAAACTGGTAAAACCGCTATGCAAATCAATGTAGAGTTTCCTTAAATCCTAAAAATAGAAATTTCACTTGATTCAGCTATCCCCTTCTAGGTATCAGCCTCCAAAATGTTGAAAAGTATACCACAGTGATACCCATGTTTAAAGAAGCACGATTTATAATAGCCAGATTTTGAAAACAGATTATATGTCCATCAACAGACGAATGGATAAAGAAAATGTAGCATTTATATACAACGGAGTACTAATCTGCCACATAAAATGATAAATTTGGGTTATTTGTAGAAAAATGGATGCACCTTGAGACCATAATGTTAAGTGAAGTAAATCAGACACTCAAGCTTAAATACTGCATGGTTTCTCTTATGTGAGAAAGTCAATATCGAAATAAAGTGCAAAATCAAAGACAGATACTAAGAAGAGAGAAAAAAGTTATTGTAATCCACCTTAGAAAATGTACCTGAAAGCATACATTGAATTATTAATATTATTGCATTATTTATATATATATATATATTTATTGGCCAATTAGTATGGTTGTTAATCTGTAGGCATGATAATGAACCTTATAAGAATTTATGAGAAAAATGAATCTGGTGCTGGCAAAAATTAGGGGATGTAGATGAATAGTAAGGAAAGGAATTAAGAAGTATTATGTATATGTAACAATTCCCCCACAGTGAATGTAATCATTACGTACTGTAAACATGTAGCAATAAAAATTAAAAAATAACCAATGGTTGAACATTGAACCCTTGAATTGATATGTCAAAGCGGGAGTAAAGAAGCTCTGATGAGGGCTCCTCTCAACCTCAATTATGGCTGTAGAACTAGAGGAGGGTATTCCTGGCCTTCCTGGCTGGTGATGCAGATACTCTGGAAAGGGGCATTGTAGTTTGCCCCAGGCCTATTTAGTCCTCAGAGAAAGAACTGAGGGTTTGGGGTGGCCTACCTTCTCTCTTGGAGTGGAAACAGTAAATTCCCCAGTGCCATGAATCAGTTACATCAGGTGCCTGATACATGGAGCAGGAACTGGGTGGTCACAGGCCCACTGTTCAGTTTCTTTGCATTTAAAGCAGAAACTCTCTTCTTGAATGACCCTGGGATTTCCCTTAAATGACTTGCCTGTGCTTCAAATACCATCAGTGACAATAGCCATAATTTTGGCTTTTTTGTTTTTGCTGTTTCCTTTCCTGTTATCTTGCTCCAGGTCCTGATTGTGAAACACAGAAAGGATCTGTCCAACAATTGGATCAGAAGGGTCTAGGGGCCCATCTGAAGATTTTGAAGTTTGCACTGAATATCAGGCTAATTGACGGATGAAGTGCTGTCTCATTTGTGCCTATTATTGCTTGGATTTTGGATATAAGTCTGTATATTTATGGAAAGGTTCTATAATCAGCTAATAAAGACAGCTGGATTATCCTCTTTGCCCTATGTAATCTCTCACATCTTTTGATAATTAACAAGTTTCTTAACACATCTTTTTATTCCCATGAAAATTTTAGTCATCATTTTGGATTTCATGTTTAGTACCTTCCAAATATTATAGTCCTAGTTTGGGCCTATTCAGGAAAAGTAACTTTGGGGAGACCCTCATCCCTTTCTGCAGTTTATTGTTCATCTGCATACCTTCTAAACTCTGCTAAGTTTCTTTGTTTTTCTTTTAAGATACAGCATGTGGCCAAGAAAAATTAGACATCTCAGCATGAAAAGTAAAAGCAAGGGTTAAACTATGATTTGCTGAAAATTGGCCCAAATGTTCTTTGCATTGATGGATGTCTGCTACTGAAAAATGAACCTGGACTTGAATCATGCCTGGAACTGTACTTTGCCTATGTTGTGCAATGCTGTTTGAGGAATGCAAGGAGGGACCCTGAGAAGTACTGGGTCTTTCTGGGTAGCTAGCTGCTGATGGAATTTCTGGGTCACATGGAGCATGATTGGAACTATTTTGTGGCCTGAGGATTATAAACAGGAGGTTGAGTTGACCACTAAGTGTGGTTTCTTTGATTAAACATGTGGAGGAGACCCACATCCCCATCAGAGACAGGTGTGGATCTGAGAAGTACATCATCAATGATACCCATCTTTGCTTTGGGGGATCCATTAAGTACAATATATATCTTGGATCTTTTCAAAGGGATGGTTTCTGATAAAGAACCATAAAAGTCTGAACATAAAGGATTTTAGATTATTTTCCTTCACCTTTTCAGAAGATCTAACTGAAAAATAGTCTTATAATGTGGACTTCCATTCTTTACTCATTTCTCCACATTTTCTAGTTCACACTGGAGCCAAAGAGTATTGCAATAGAAGATACTTTGTTTTTTTCTTAGATTTTCATGGTCAATGTCTTTCCAATTTTTAAGGAGAGATCTTAATGGTGAGATCAGTGTGATTTACAGGATGTTTTCCACAACACTTCTTGGCACCTATGAGAAGAGAAACAAGACTAAGTCTAGGGTCCTTAAAAGTGTCCCAGCAGAAGGATGGAGACCTATTGAGCTCTGGGACATCCCCTATGAAACTCAAATTGTGTGACCAAATGTCTCTGGGGAAGCAAAGAGTATTAGTGCCTCTTTTTCACCTTAGACCTCTCCAAAGCCTCCAGGCATCTATGACTCCATAGAGACCAACTGGAGCCCCCTATGTGCTCCATCTAACTACCTGAGAAAGAGTATCCTTCTCCTTTATCATTATAATAAAAATTTTTGTAATTATTTTAAGGTGGTATAGATAAAAGCTTAGTCATCAACATTTTAAGAAAAAGCATTGGAAAGTTCCAAGCACAAAGGTTGAGTCTGTTGTCTAACTGTCTAAAATGCTTCAGCTCTTCTTCCCAATACTCACAGCCAGTTTGGTTGACCTTTATTATCTGCCCCCACCAGGATATTAGTCATATGTTTCTAACTTACTTGAATTTTTATGAGAAAAAATGGGGAGGATATCTATCTAGATTTAGAAAGGAAGGGTCTAGGAAGGCCTCATGTTATCCAAAATTGGAGATTATAGCTCTTAACTATAAGGGTGAGATTCCCTGTTTTCCATGAGAACATGTGAGAAAGCTGAAATATGATGACTCTAGAGGTTTTAGGAAATGGGACCCTGAAGCAAGTGACTCACTAAGGGTAGCTAGTGAAAAAGGACCATCTGGGGAAAAAGTCTAAATGAGAATTTTATCACATTGAGCACAAAAATGGGCAGATTATGGATAGGTGGATGGTCAAGCAGGAGACTAAATGTACTGATATTTATTCCCCCATCAAAAGAATGAGAAAGCTGAATAAAATTTTGAAAAGAATAAAAGTGTGGATATCAAAAGAGCTATGTTGAACTTTAGGGTACACACACATGGTGCCTACATGATACATAGAAATTTTCTTACAGCCAGCAAAGTCTAAAATGGTCCATTCCATGTTGAGATTACTGGAAGATACACTGTCTGCTTTTAACTCTATGACTCATGCCCACTATAAGCATCCCAAATTAGAAGATGAAGATAGAAAATAAATTTCTCCAATGGAGTCTAACCTACTGGCTGGACTTGACAAAAGAGTATTACTTGGGGGTGGATATCAGAGTAATTCTTTCTAGATTGTTGGTGTCATGAACAAAGAATTGGACAAGACACAGAGATAATGAGTATATACATTAATTAAAGATGGATAAAAAGCATGCTCTGAAGAGTGAGTACAGGCCAGTGAATAGACTCACAATAGCTATGAACATCAGGGAAGCGAGGCTTTTATATCTAAAATTTTTGGACTGACTTCTCTTCACACAAATAAAGTTCTGAGATAGTTGTCCTAACAAAATGTCACTTGGCCTGGCACCACATTTAATCTTTCCTGTCAAAGACTCACTTGTTTCTGTGTAAGATGTAAATGAAGAATTGAAAATAGCACCTTTATGTTCCATTCCATGTACAGTGCTCAGGAGCTGCAGAGTAATCCTGAATCCTGCGTTCTGCACATGTGTCCTAGCCCCATGATTTTTACAGATTCTGCCCACAGGTTTGACCAGTTTTGCCTCTTCTCTAATCTCATACTTCAGTATTATGTTTGATAGAATTGGCTAATGGACTGAATATGACTGGTGAGGAAAAGAGAGGAGACAAATGTGATTCCTATAAGTGTTTACTACACATTAGGTAGTATTATTCTCTGCATTTTCACCTCCAGTAATAGCTAAACATGTTTGGGATATGACATTGGAGACATCTTAATATGCTAAAAGACATTTTAATCAATACTCTTTAATCAGAAGCATGTTCTTCTCCTTTTGAGGCCCTTCATTATTGCAGATTCAAGGTAGAACTCTCATGTCATAGGCCTCTGTAGTCTTCTAGATTATTGTTTCCAAATGCTGATTCGAGCATCACATAGTGATAGTGCATGAAGGTGAAGTCATCGCTAGCTCATGTTAAAAAAATATTAAAAAGTCAATAAAGAATTTATAAAGAAAGAGAATATAAATTCTTAAGTCTTCAACTTAGTGTGCCAGATTCTGTTCTAAGATCTTCACCTATTTATCCTTTTAGACCAAATAAAGCATAGTGTTGTCTTCTTTATCCTTTTGGAGATAAACAACCTGAAATAATTGACAGGTTTGGAAACTTCCAACATTTATAAAATATATGCGTATGGCTTTGTATTTATCATGTATCCTTTTTATGGCAGTTCATTTATTCAGTGTCAAAACCTTTCCTACTTCTTAGATTTATTTACTGTATAAACTTAATTTTTTGAAGTTAATGTAGCAATAGATGAAAAATGTATGCTAACATTCTACAGTTGTGTGAAATCAAAAATTCTAGGTACAACTGATTTAAAAATTTATTTCAGACTAGATCCTCCCTGAAATTTGAGTCTCAAGACTTAAGTACTTCTTAGCATTAAGTATGTCTTAATGGCACAAATTTGGTTCTGTGAGCCTTCTGGTGGTTCACTCATGGAATGAGAGACAGGTCAGTTTGCCTATTTGAATGATGTACATTTTCATTTAGATTTCAAATTAAATTTGCAATTTAAGTAAAAGTGAACTGTCACTCAAATTTGGGTTTAGTTTTATCACTTGTCACTATACCCAGGATAACAGAGGTCTTGCCTTAGACCTAGGAGAGGCGGAGACTATTGGAAAAGTCTTTTCTCATTCACCACAAGATTGGGCCAAAAGCAGTAATTGAGGAAGGTATGGTTAGGCAAATATTCTGGCTTAAGGGCAGGCTCAAATTGAAATGTTCAACTCCTCGCAAACTTACAAGCTTATCAGGCTACAAAGATACCTTGCTTTCTTCTAATCAAAATTTTTTTTCAGATATGGTTTACTGAACTTCAACACATTTTAAAGCAACTTACTCACATCAGTGGATGGTTCCATGGGTGCATGGCTGGCATGAAAGCCAGCATCTGGCTTCTTTTTTCGCCTTTCCTAGTGGAGTAGTTGCTGCTGTCCACACTACAGGATAATTGCTATTATTTATATAGCAACTTTTATCTTCAAAGTGCATTACAAATTCTAATACATTAATCCTCAGGAAAGAAGAGTTACATAATGGCTGAACCAATTATCCACCCCCTTATATTTCCAGATCAATTTCATAGGTTCATGAAATTCAATCAATGGATCATCAGTATTAGTTGGAGCTGTATTACACAAAATGATCCACTACTATCCAGAATTAATGAATGATGGTCACAGGTTCAGCTTACAGTACATTATCAGAGCCCCAGCAGGGGAAGTATTTGCAAACCAATCTGCTTATTGGTCACAGAGGATTTTTTTTTTAATAATGACTGACATTCCTTCACAGCCTCTAAATTGGTCCAGCTGGCACTATGGAGAATTCACAGGTATAGTGGATTGTTTTACTTTACTCCATCTGTCAGTGCTTCCTGAGAGGGAATATTTTACTATGAAAATATTTGATAAAACCAGTAGTGAAGTAATCCCATTTCCCTTCTATCATATTCAGGTCTTACTCCTTCCTGTCTCCTTCTCCACTGGTCATTTGCATTACACCCTCTCAATCTAAACACACACACACACACACACACACACACACACACACACACACACACACACACGAGTTTCAGCTTCTGAAAGAAATGAAGTGCCAAGTACAATAGCTCCTCAGCTTGTTTTAAACATCTCTGGGGCATTTTTAAGTGGCCTATAGTAATACAGCACATTCCTTAATTGCATTGTCTCTTTCACTTTAATTCTGTAAGTATAAAGCAGCGACTGAGCTTTTAAGGGAAGCTGGAAAAAGTTCAAAGTGAGAAAATATCTGCATCCTAAAATTACATAAAATCTATATTCATTAGTCTGTGGTGTTGAAGCTGATAAGGCAAAACATAATTTAGATCCTTGTACTTGAAATACCTCAGTTGACTCACTTTTTTGATTAGTAAATATTTCATCTCCTCACAATATTCTATAGGGGAGAAGAATCCTGAGAAGGAATTATGAGTTTAAAGTCATTTCTCTCTGTATCCCTCTTTCTTTCTATCTCTCTCTCTGCCTCTGTCTCTCTGTCTCTCTGTCTCCTTTTCTCTCTAAGAAAACCCTCTACCTTAAACAAATTATATCTGAACATGCAGTGGACATTCTAAACAACATATTATTTATTTAATGTTTAATTACATGTGACAGTACTTAAAATGTGGTTTTTTTCCATTATTCCCATATAAATCTTCAATGTGCTCTTAAAACCAATAAGGATGCACTTGTGGTAATGAAAGTATATAGTACCATGTACATTTATAACATAAAATGAAATGAAATAAAACTACATATTTTAGAATTGTGGGCATTATTGAATAGAAGCAATATGAAAGATTATTACAAGTAATTAAATGATTTTTAAAAGAATTTCACTTAAACTCTTAAAATGCTTTTCATACATAAGAATGGTTAGGGGTGGAAAACCAACAGAACATGCATTTACAAAGACCTTGACAAAGGTAGACAATCATATTCAAGCCCTCTTCCCCAAATCAGGCCCACTATGATCTGTTAATATTTTAAACATTTATTTTCTAGATATTTACTCATTGAAAAATAACTTCAAAACTACCAATTTTGCATTTGTTATCAAGATGTGAATCCTATCTTTAAGTTGATGGACTTAACTTTCAAGCTCCATTTTTTTATTAAAACACATTATCTAGTATGTGAGTGCTTCAGTGAAAAAGGAATATTTAAGTAATGAAGATAAAACAGTTGAATAAGCTGTAGACCTACAAAGAAGTGTGGGAACCCTGATGAAGATTGTCTGAAATTCTCTTTAATTTCTTTTCATCACAAATATAAACCAACTGATACTGTTTCATGTGGTGTTTCCAAATATTATTTATAAGCCAAATATTTGATCAGTTTTCCTTATATCTACCAAGAAGTCTCCCAGAGAAAGCAAGCATGGTGGCAAACAATAGAATTGTTCTCATGTCTAGAAAACCAAAATTTTTATGTCCAAATTCAAAGAGATTCAACTCCACAGGCTTCAGAAAGACTTGAAGAGAAGAGGCTCTACTGTGTGAGAGCTCATTTTAAAAGTTTACGATTGGCCAGAATGAAGAGTTCTAGGAAAGACAAAAGATATGTTTTATTTTTTCCCTGAAATAGTTTCTTTAATTCAATGGTTTCACAACTATAAGAAAATAGTACAGCAATGACACTGTGGAAATATTAATGTATTGTGATAGTCTTTTTATACATTCATCAGAACAACCCTATAATTTGAGAAGAGTAGGAATTTTGGAAGAGAGACATTTTATAAGCAAGTGTGAATACTTAAATGAAGTAAAATGTCAGTTGCTGTGTTAATTTTCAAGTAAGCCATTATTCAATCTTCAATGTTACAGAGTCCACACAGTCAGTGTTTTCAATTTTGCAGGTGATATGTTGAGTTGATTCAATTAAATAATTTGAGGCAATTTCTAATGTCCATTTGCCTATAAACACTGTGTAATGTAAAATAAGTCTTTATGTATTATAGTAAAGGCTCTACTTGACTACAGTTTGGGTTTAGTTTCCTTCACGTTTTTGAGTACCTTATAACTGAAAATACTTTAATATATTCTATGTAAGATAGACTGTTAATCAATTTTAATAAATTACCAAGTGTTTATTTAATACTTTTTTTAAATACAGAAATATTAGTTCCCAGCAAAGCACAAAGAAACTTTCTTTTGATGAGTCAAATATCATACAACAAAACAAAGACTAGTAAGTTACTAGGTGTATATAATACAAAACTTCCTATTTTATAAAATGAAAATGGATGTAGAAATGATTGAGATAAACATAGGACCAGATACTTGGGGAGATTTTCATGGAAGCACTGGATCATAAAGTCAGATTTTAAAAAGAAGTATGTCATTTTATGCATACACATATATTTTGTATGCATATATATTGTACATATATATGTGTGTGTGTACTATATATATATTAAATAATTTATACTATATATAGCTGTATAGCTTACATGCATACTACTTATATTTTTTAATGAAATTTAAAATTCTTTCAAAAAAAGGTGAGAAAGAGTAGGATTAATTTATATAGGCAGAAATGAGCTAAGGACATTCATGTAAGAGAACAGCATAAGAAACATATGGAGAAGAATCAAATTACTAAGGGATTTGAAAACACATGATTTAGTCACTTTCTCATCATTGGGACAAAAATCTATACTCATAATTTAAAGGAGAGGTTTATTTTGGCTCATAATTGTAGTCCATGGCTGGCTGGCTCTAAGGCATAAAATGGAATGATTAAAGAGCATGGTAGAAGAAAGCTGACCATCCTGATAAGAGAAAAATAATTCATAACTTGTTAGATATCAGATGTGTCAACTTCATGGTCTCAAATTGAGGAATGAAGTCACAAACCAAAGGAGGAAGTAAGGAGAGTTTTATTGAAAACAAGAAAAATAGCTCCTGGGTGGCCACTAGGCTCTTGATCAACAGTAATTTCTATATGAAAATTACAGCATGGGTACAATGTGGTTGAATTACAACCAACATATAGGATTACAAGTATAGTCAGTTACCTAATATTGATCCAATAGAGAAACAGTCACATAGCAAAGGTATATGTAAAAACAAATGCATTCTAGAAAGGGAGAAGAGTATTGGCCCAAATGTTTTGGTCAATCCCATATGTGTCTGGTCCCTATCTGGCCCACTGGACAGGAAGTGCTAATTGCAGTATAACCTCTAGTTGCTATTTATTTCGTAGGCCTGGTATCTTAGTTACTTTTCTCATCACTGACGCACAACACTGGACATCCAGAAGTTAAAGAAAGAAAGATTTATTTCAGCTCAAAGTCTGTAGAAGCTTTAGTCCATAGTCAGCTGGCTTTAAGGCAGGGAGGCACAAGAGAGGTGATGGGCAGAGGAGAAGCAGTTTACAACAAGGAGGAAGCAGTGAAACAGCAATATTGAACCTCCCTTTCCATTTTGTTATACTCAGGTTACAAGCCCTTTGGGTGGTACCAACCACTATCAGGGTGGGCCTTGCCATTATCCACACCCAGAACTGTGCTAAATCAATTGTGGACTGATTTAGTTATTATACACCTTTAATCCCTATTCACATATCCTAGATCCAGCCACCTGCAAAATGGGTACCAATGAATGCATATGGCTTTGGGGGACATCTAGATGCAATTCTTAATATTCCATCCCTGCTTGCCAAAATACTCATCCCTATCCCTTTATGTGAAATGCATTTAATCCACCTCTAATCATTTCCAAAGTCCTAACAATTTCATCATTGCTGAAAAGTCCAAGTCCAAATATTCCCCTGATATTTAAGGTAAGCTCTTAGCTGCCACCCTCTGTAAAAATGAAAAGTTAAACACTTCCACCATACAATTGCACAAGATAAACATTCCCATTGTAAAAGTACAAAGAGGTATATAAAAAGAAATGGGACCAATGCAAGATCAGAATCCAGCAGGACACAAATTAAATCCTGCATTTTCATGTCCAGAATCTGGGTCAATCTGTGAAAAATGTGAAGGGCTTGCGAGGTTCCAACACTATGGCCTGGCCAGTGGTGGCAGCCCTCATGGTTTCTCTCTTGAGCTGGCTTTGCACACTCTTTGCATGTTTCCTCAGATGATCCACTTTCCTGGCTTCTCCAAAGTTCTGGTTTCTCCAACGTACTTTTTACTTCATATTCACAGCTTCGCACACTGCCCTATGGAGGGTACACTTCCTGGCCTTAAAGGCCTTCTTCTGAAATATAGGTAGAAGTCTTCCTGACCTTATAACTCTTGCATAAAACCACCACCATGCGAATGATGCCAAGATCTGCTGCAAGGTGGAGCAGAAGCCAAGCTTTTGTCTCTCTTGGCAGTAGGGGTTGAGTGCCCGAATTGCTGAGCACTATGCTCCCGATCTAGAGGAATGAATTCTAAGCTGTTGTCTTCCTGGAACATGGTGTCCTGGGACTCTCTTCTTAATACAGCCTTTCATCTTTGCAATTTTGAGATTCCAAAGGGTGGTCTTTTATGCTCTCAGGCTGTCTTTAATATTTTCCTGTTCCTTTCCATAGTCTCCTCTGTTCCATCTTCAGAGGCCCTAAATTTACCAATGCTTCCTTTCTGGCTAAGCTCAAAACATTTTACATCATTCTGCTGGGCTGTTTGCTTCTCATTCTCAAGATAGAACTACCTAAGAGCCTCAAACAATAGCTATGCCACCACCTCAACTTTAGACTGCCTTGAAATTTCTTCCACTAGATTCATTAGCCCATTGTCCTTAATCTCAGTCTGGTAGGCTATGGACATGAGCAAAATGCAGACAAATTTTCTGCCAAAGCATAACACACATGGTCTGGTGTTCAACAGCCTATGCAATCCTTGTTTCTCATTGAAACCTAACTTTTACAAGCTGAATTTGGCCTGGTTTTTACCAGCTGCACTTCTATCAGCATTCTGGTCTTTGAAGTTATGACTAGAATATCTCATGCTCATCATACAGCATTCTAGGGCTGTTTCTTCAGCCAGCATCTCCAAACCTTTACAAAATCCTCCTGCAAGCCAGTTGCAAAGTCTTCTAAACCATAAGGCCGAGCAGTATCATAGAATTAAATCCTCTCCTGGTACAAAAATCAGTCATAGCTACTTTTATTTTTCCCTTAGATTCTCTTATTTGTACATTTTATGTATACAATACATTTATCATTGGGAACTTGTACCTTTACATGATCTATCCTAGTTCTTATATTTTCCCCAATTCCTGTCCTCCCTTCACCCCCTCCACCTTTCCCTAGTTACAAAGACATTTTTTTCATTTCCTATTTTTCTCATAATTTTTCCTTTCCCTTCATTCCTTTCCCCTACCCATTCTACTTCCCCTACCACTTTGAAACTTTTATTCCTATTTCACATTATCAATTTTCATTTTAATCACTATTTACACTTTCAGTTTCTCACACCACAGAAACTATTCTATATTTACATATGTATGTCCTATTTATTTCACTTAAGAGTATGGCCTCAATATGCATCCATTTAGCTAAAAATGTCTTTAGTTTCTCATTCTTTATGGCTGAGTAATACTCCATGTTATAAAAAGAAAACCCCACATCTTATTTATTCAGTTTCCAGTTGATGGGCACTTGGGCTGTTTTCAAGCTTTAGCTATTACAAACTATGCCACTATAAACATGGGTGCACATATATTGCTGTGGTATGATTCTTCTAATTCTTTAGGGAGGATACCCAGTAGGGAAATAGATGGGTCAAATGGGACCTCTAGTTCTAGTTTTTGAGGTATCTCCATACTGATTTCCACAGTGATTGTACCAGTCTGCACTCCCACCAAAAATAGAGAAGGGTTCCTTTCTCCCCACAGCCCCACCAGCATTTGTTATTGGTTCATTTCTTGATAGCAGTCATTCTTTCTGGAGTGAGGTGGAATCTCAGTGTTGTTCTCATCTGCATCTCTCAAACGACCAGTGATGTTGAACATGTTTTCATATGTTTATTTGCTGCTTTTATTTCTTTGTCTGAAAAATGACTGTTCATTTCAGATGCCCATTTTTGAATTGGGTCTTTAAATTTGGGGGAGTCTGATTTTTTTCAGTTCTTTTTATATTCGAGATTGTAGTCTGTTGTCTGAGGTACTGCTGTTAAAAATTTTCCCCCATTGTAGGTTCTCTCTTAGCTCTGTTGGTGGCTCCTCTTGCAGTGCTGAAGCTTTTAATCAGATGAGATCCCAGTTGTTGATTTTTTGTGCTAGATCCCGTGCGACTGAGGATTTGTTCATAAAGTCTTTTCCTATGCTAATGTCTTTAAGAGTTCTGCCTAATGTATCTTCCAACAAGTTTAGTGTTTCTTTTTTAATATTTCTATCTTTAATCCACTTTGATTTTAGTTTGGTGCATGGTGATAGATATGGGTCTAGTTTTAATCTTTGGCAAGTTGAAATCCAGGATTTCCAGCACCATTTATTGAATAGACTATCGTTCCTTCAGTTAGGGTGGTTGGCTTCTTTGTCAAAGATGAAGTGGCTGAGTATCTCTGGAGTTGTTTCTCGTTCTTCTAATCTATTCCACTGATCCTCAGGTAAGTTTCTTTGGAAGTACCATGCTGTTTTTTTATCACAGTAGCTTTGTAGTATAGTTTCAAGTTGGGGATTGTGATGCCCCCAGCCATGTCTCTGTTGCCTTGAATTGCTTTTCCTATTCTAGTTCTCTTCTGGTTCTAAATGAATTTTTGGAATGTTTTCTCTAGTTCTGTGAAATATATTGCTGGAATTTCAAGTGGCATTGAATTAAATCTGTATAGTAGTTTTGAAAGTATTGCCATTTTCACTATATTGGTTCTTCCTACCCAGGAACAAGGGATGTCTATTTTCTTATATCCTCTTTGATCTCCTTTTTCAGAGTGCTGTAGTTTTCAGTGTAGAGGTTTTTTGCTTCCTTTTTTAGATTGATTCCTAGACATTTCATTTTTGTGGTTGCCCTTGTGAAAGGAATTGTTTCCCTAATTTCTCTCTCAGTGAGTCTGCTATTTGTGTACAAGAAGGCTATTTTTTTTTTGAGTGTTGACCTTGTATCCGGCTACTCTACTGAATCTGTCAATTAAGTCTAGAAGACTTTTGCAAGAGTTTTTTGGTTCTTCTATGTAGAGTATCATATTGTCAGCAAATAATGAACATTTAAATTCTTCCATTCCTATCTTTACTCCTTTATTTCTTTCTCTTGTCTAATTGCTCTAGCTAATGTTTCCAGAACTCTATTGAATAGGAGTGGTGATAGTGGATATCCTTGTCATGTTCCTGATTTTAGGATGAAGATTTTCAGTTTTGGACCATTTAGTATGTATGATGTTTGCTGTTGGTTTTTCATAGATAGCTTTTATCAAGTTGAGATAAAGATCATCTATTCCAATTTTCTGCAGGGTTTTTATCATGGATGGGTGTTGGATTTTGTCAAATGATTTTTCTGCATCAGTTGAAATGATCATATGGCTTTTGTCCTTGACTCTGTTAACATAGTGCACTACATTTATTGATTTATGGATTTTGAACCATCCTTTCATCCTTGGGATAAATCCAACTTGGTCAGGGTGTGCGATCTTCTTGATGACCCTCTGTATTCTGTGTGCCAGTATCTTGTTGAGGATTTTTGCATCTATGTTCATTAGGGAGATTGGCCTGTAGTTCTCTTTTTTTGGTTAAGTCCTCCCTGGTTTTGGAATCAAAGTAACACTTGCTTCCAGGAATGAATTTGGAAGCCTTGCTTCCCTTTCAATTTCACCAAAAACTTTAAAGAATAAAGGTGATAACTCTTCTCTAAATGTCTTGTAGAATTCAGCAGTGAAGACATCGGGACCTGAGATTTTCTTTATTGGTAAATTTTTAATTACATTTTCAATTTCACTGATTGTAATTGGAATGTTTATAATTTTTATATCTTCTTCATTTAACTTTGACAATTTTTATGTATCTAGGAATCTGTCCATTTCTTCTGTGTTTGCCATTTTATTAGAATATAGGTTCTCAAAGTAAGTACTGATGATCTTCTGGATATCTGCTGGATCTGTTCTGACTTCACCTTTTTCTTTCTTAATTGCATCAATTTGAGCCTTTTCTTTCCTTTTTTGATAAGTTTTCCTAAAGGTTTATCAATTTTAATTATTCTTTCAAAAAATCAAGTCTTCATTTAATTTTTTGCATCATTCTCTTAGTCTCCACTGGATTGATTTTTGCTCTGATATTTATAATATCCTCCCTTGGACAAGCTTTGGGTTTGTCATGCTCTTCCTTTTCTAGGAGCTTGAAGTTCAGCATTTGGTTGTTTACCTGAGCTTACTCTCTTTTCCTAGTATGGGCATTCACTGCTATGAATTTCCCTAGTAGAATTGCTTTCATTGTGTCCCATAGATTCCTCTATGTTGTACTGGCATTATCATTTACTTGTAGAAAATGTCTAATTTCTTCTTTAGTTTCCTCTGTGACACATTGGTTGTTCAGGAGGGTATTATTCAATTTCCATGTGTTTGTGGGGTTTTTGCAGTTTCTTATGCAAGTGATCTCCAACTTTATTGCACTATGGTCAGATATTATATAGGGGGTAACTTCAGTTCTTTTCCATTTACTTATACATGCCCTATGAGCATGTGGTCTATTTTGGATAATGACCCATGTGCAGCTGAAAAGAATGTATATTCTGATTTTGTGTGGTGGAACACTCTGTAAACACCTATTAAGTCCATCTATTCAAAAGCTTGGTTCAGATCTAGAATTTCGTTGTTGATTTTTAGTCTAGATGATCTGTCTATTTGTGACAGTGAGGTATTGAGGTTTCCCACTATAATTTCACAAGTGCTTATTTTTTTATTTTATTTTATTTTATTTTATTTTCACTTTATTAGATTCTTTTATTGGTACATTGTAGGTATACAACACAATTAAATTTCTCATTGGGAACTGTACCTTTACATAATGCAGCTTGATTCTTATTTTTTCCCCATTCCTAGCCCTCCCTTCACACCCTCCACCCTTCCCTATTTACAAAGACTTTATTTCCATTTTTTCCATTCTCATCATTTTTCCTTTCCCTTCTTTCCTTTCCCCTGCACCTCCCACTATTCCTACCACTTTGGACCTTTTCTTCCTATTTTGCATTATCAATTATTCATTCTAACCATTGGTACATTTTAGGTATACAATATAATGACATTCAGCATTGGAAATTTGCACCTTTACATAGTCTCTCTGGGTTCTTATTATGCACCCTTGCCCAGCCTTCCCTTCAACCCCTCCATTCCTCCCTATTTACAAAGATTTTCTTCCTATTTTTCCATTTTCTCATATTAATCCCATTCCCTTCTATCCTTTCCCCTGGGCCTCCCACTTCTTTCCCCTTTGCCCCTGTTCTTCCTATTTCACATGACCTATTATACATTTAGTCCTTATTTACACTTTCAGTTTCTCACACCAGAGAAACTATTTGGTATTTATACATGTGTGTCCTATTTATTTCACTTAAGAGTATTGCCTCAAAGTGCATCCACTTAGCTATAAATATCTCTAATTTCTCATTTTTTATGGCTGAGTAGTACTCCATTTTATAAAAGAACTGCATTTTCTTTATCCAGTCTCCAGTTGATGGGAACTTGAGCTGTTTCCAAGTTTTAGCTATCACAAACTGTGCTGCTATGAACATGGGTGCATATATATCACTGTGGTATGATTCTTTTAATTCGTTGGGGACGATCCCCAGCAGTGGAATACTAGGGTCAAATAGGACTTCCAGTTCTAGTACTTTAAGGTATCTCCATACTGATTTACACAGTGGTTGCACCACTCTACACTCCCACCAGCAGTGGAGCAGGGTTCTTCTTTCCTCATAGCCCCACCAGCATTTGTTATTGGTTGATTTCATGATAGCAGCCATTCTTTCTGGAGTGAAGTGGAATCTCAGCATTGTTTTCATTTGCATCTCTTGAATGACCAGTGATGTTGAACGTTTTTTCATGTATTTATTTGCTATTTCTACTTTGTCTGAGAAATGTCTGTTCATTTCAGATGCTCATTTTCGGATTGGGTCTTCAAATTTGGGTGGTCTGATCATTTTAAGTTCTTTATAGATTTGAGATGGTAGACCTTTGTCTGAGGAAGAGGAGGTGAAGAATTTTTCCCACATTGTGTGTTGTCTCTTCACACTACTGGTGGTTTCTCTTGTTGTGAAGAAGCCTTTTAATAAGAAGAGATTCCATTTGTTGATCGTTTGTGCTAGTTCACGGGCAACTGAGGTTTTGTTCAAAAAATCTTTTCCTACACCAATGTCTTCAAGGGTTCTAGCTAACCTCTGTTCCAACTGGTTCAGAGTTTCTATTTTAATATTTAGATCTTTAATCCATTTTGATTTTAGTTTAGTGCATGGCAAGAGATATAGGTCTAGTTTTAATCTTTGGCAAGTTGAAGCCCAATTTTTCCAGCACCATTTATTAAAGAGGCTATCTTTCCTCCAGTGAGGGTGTTTGGCTCCTTTGTCGAAGATGAGATGGCTGAGTGTGCCTGGCATTGTTTCTGCATCTTCTAATCTGTTCCATTGGTCCTCAGGTCTGTTTCTTTGCCAGTACCATGCTGTTTTTATCACAGTAGTTTTGTAGTAGAGTTGCAGGCTGGGGATTGAGATACCCCCTGCCATGTCTCTGTTACCTAGAATTGCTTATGATATTCTCGGTCTCTTCTTGTTCCAAATGAACTTTTGGATTGTTTTCACAAGTTCCATGAAGAATGCTGCTGGGATCTCAGTTGGAATTGCATTGAATCTATATAGCAGTTTTGGAACTATGGCCATTTTCACTATATTAATCCTTCCTACCCAGGAGCAAGGGATATCTGTCCATTTTCTGACATCATCTTCAATCTCTCTTTCCAGAGTGCCCTAGTTTTCAGAGAAGAGGTCTTTGATTTCTTTTGTTAGGTTAATTCCTAGGTATTTCGGTTTTTTGGAAGCTATTGTGAAAGGAATTATTTGCCCTATTTCTCTCTCAGTGAGTCTGTCATTTGTGTAGAGGGAAGCTATTGATTTTTGTGTGTTGACCATGTAACCAGCTACTTGACTGAATTTGCTTATTAAGTCTAGAAGACTTTTGGTGGAGTTCTTGGGGTCTTCTATATGGAGTATCATGTCATCTGCAAATAATGACAATTTGACTTCTTCATTTCCTATCTTTATTCCTTTTATTTCTTTCTCTTGTGTAATTGCCATGGCTAATGTTTCCAGAGCTATATTGAACAAGAGTGGTGATAGTGGGCATCTTTGTCTTTTTCCTGATTTTAGTTTGAAGGATTTCAGTTTTTGACCATTTAGTATGATATTGGCTGTTAGTTTTTCATAGATAGCTTCTATCAGTTTGAGGTAGAGACCATCTATTCCAATTTTTTGTAGGGTTTTTATCATAAATGCATGTTGGATTTTGTCAAAGGTGTTTCTGCATCTATGGAGATAATTATATGGTTTTTGTCCTTGGCTCTATTGATATAGTGTATTACATTGATTGATTTGCATATGTTGAACCATCCCTGCATCCCTGGGATGAATCCCACTTGATCAAGGTGTTTGATCTTCTTGATGATCTTCTTGATTACCTTCTGCATTCTGTTTGCCATTGGCTTGTTAAGGATTTTTGCATCTATGTTCATTACTGAGATGGGACTATAGTTCTCCTTTTTAGTTGGGTCTTTCTCTGCTTTAGGGATCAAGGTGATGCTTGCTTCCAGGAATGAATTTGGGAGTATTGCTCCCCTTTCAATTTCATTGAAGAGTTTAAACAGTAGTGGCAGCAGTTCCTCTCTAAATGTCTTGTAGAATTCAGCAGTGAAGCCATCAGGGCCTGGGCTTTTCTTAGTTGATAAGTTTTTAATTACATTTTCAATTTCATTGGTGGATATTGGGTTGTTCAGAATTGCTAGGTCTTCTTCGTTCAACTTTGGTAATTCATATGTATCTAGGAATCTGTCCATTTCTTCTGTGTTGTCCATCTTATTGGCGTATAGGTTCTGGAAGTAGGTATTGATGATCCTCTAGATTTCTGCTGGGTCTGTTGTAATTTCACCCTTTTCATTCCTAATTGCATGAATTTGGGCCTTTTCTTTCCTTTTTCTGACAAGGTTGGCTAAGGGTTTCTCAATTTTGTTGATTCTTTCGAAGAACCAACTCTTGGCTTCATTGATTTTTTGTATCATTCTCTTAGTCTCCATTGCATTGATTTCTCCTCTGATCTTTATATTTTCCTCCCTTGTATGAGCTCTGGGGTTGTCCTGTTCTTCTTTTTCTAGAAGATTGAGGTTCAGCATCAAGTTGTTTAATTGGCCTTGTTCTGTTTTCCTAATATGCATATTCACTGCTATGAATTTCCCTCATAAGATTGCTTTCATTGTGTCCCATAGAATCCAATATGTTGCATTGTCATTGTCATTTAATTGAAGGAACTGTCTGATTTCTTCTTACTTTCCTCTGTGACCCATTGGTTATTCAGAAGTGTTTTGTTCAATTTCCACGTGTTTATGAAATTTTTTTATTTTCTTTTGCTATGGATCTCCAATTTCATCGCATTGATATGCAATGAAAATGATCTGTCTGATAATATACAGGGGATAACTTCAATTCCTTTGCACTTACTTGAACATGTTCTATGTGTGAGTATGTGGTCTATTTTGGAGAATGACCCATGTGCAGCTGAGAAGAATGTGTATTCTGATTTTGTGGGGTAGAAGACTCTGTAAACATCTGTGAAGTTCATTTGTCCAAGAGTTCGATTGAGTTGTAGTGTTTCATTACTTATTTTTTGTCTAGTTGATCTATCTGTTTGTGACAGTGGGATGTTGAGGTCCCCCACTACAATTGTATTAGTGCATATATGACTTTTCATGTCGTTAGTATTTGTTTTATATAGTTGGGCCCACTAGTGTTTTGTGCATAGATATTTATGATTGTCATCTCTTCCTCTTGGCTTGTTCCCTTTACAAGGATGTAGTGTCCTTCTTTGTCTCTCTTAATCAGTGTTGGTTTGAAATCTACTTGATCTGCAAAGAGTATAGCTATTCCTGCTTTTTTTCAGGTTCCCATCACATGGAGTATTGTTTTCCACCCTTAACTTTCAGTCTGTGAGTTTCCTTTTGAATTGTGTTCCTTGTATGCATCATATTGTTGGATTTTGCTTCTTGACCCATTGTGCCAGTCTATTTCTTTTGATTGGTGAACTGAGACCATTAACATTGATGGTTATAACAAACTTATTGACTTGTCATTGCCATGACTTTTTCTTTTTGTTGGGTTCTCCCCCTTTACATTTAATTTCTTGTCATGCCAGATGGGTTCATTCTACTTTGCTTCCTGGGGTTGTGATCCTCAATGTCTGTCCCTAGGATATGGTGTAAAATTTTTTGGAGTGCTGGTTTGATATTCATGAAGTTCCTAAGGTGCTCTTTGTCATGAAAGTATCTTATTTCTCCATCCATTTTGAAAGATAGTTTTGCAGGGTACATCAATCTGGGTTGGAGGCTGTTTCCTTTTAGGGCTTGGAATATGTCACTCCAAGCCCTTCTTGCCTTGATGGTTTGTATTGAGAAGTCTGCTGTGATTCTGATGGGCTTTCCTTTGTATGTGATTTGTTTCTTTTCTCTCACTGCTTGTAGAGCTTTGTTCTTCTGTTGAGTTTCTGGAATCTTAACAATTATATGCCTATGTGTAGATTTTTTTTGCTCAAGGCTATTTGGAGTCCAATATGCCTCACCTATCTGTATGTCAAGTTCTTTTCCCCTGCTTGGGAAGTTTTTTGCCATTGTTTCTTTGAAGAGTTTTTTTATGTCATCTGCACTCTCTCCTGTTTCTTCATTGACTCCAATCAGTCTTATGTTATTCTTCTTTGCATCACCTAGTAGCTGCTGGATTGATTTCTCATGTTCTCTTATAATTTTGAAGCAATTTTTCTTTTCCTGGTCGCTAATTGGAATCTTATCTCCTATATCTGAAATTCTGTCTCACATTGGCTCATTTTGCTGTGTAGACTTTCAGTGCAGTTTTTCATCTCCTGGAAATCTATTTGCATCTGTTTTATGGATTCCATTTGTTTCCTATGTTGGGACTCCATCATGTTCCTGAGCTCCTCTCTAGATTTATTAATCATATCTTGCACTAGGGGCACAATTTCTCCTGTTATCTGAGAAATTATTTCTCATTTCATTTTTTCCAGATCACCTTTTGTTGCCATTTCAGTGGGTCTAGGTGGTTGAGTATCAGAGTGTTCCATCTCATTTCCCTTTGGGGTTGCTCTAGGTGATCTGGGAGTCTGGTTTTGAGATTTATTTACGTGTTTTCTCATTTCAACTGGGGGAGGGGGAAGCTGTTAGTGCCTGCATGGATTACCTCTTCTGAGCTGGGAGAGGTGGGACAGGGGCCGGGAGCAGCAGTTGGGATGGTGGCCCAAAAGCCCTTTCCTGTGGCCTGTGAGCAGTGGGAGGGATGGTGGCCAGGAAGCCCCTTCTTCTGGTCCAGGAGCAGTGGGATGGTGGCTCAGAAGCCCCTACCTCTGGGCCAGGAGTGGTGGGAGGGATGGTGGCCCAGAAGCCCCTTCCTCTGGGCCAGGAGCAGCAGGACAGAAGGTGGCCCAAAGGCCCTTTCCTCTGGGCTGGGAGTAGCAGGAGGGATGGTGGCTGGGAAGACCCTTCCTCTGGACCAGGAGCAGTGGGATGGTGGCTCTGAAGTCCTACCTCTGGGCCAGGAGCATCGGGACTCAGTACCTTGGTCTTGTGGTCCAGTGTCCTCTGCTTCTTTGTAGTGTGGAACCAGGTGGCTGCACAGAGGAGTGGGGTGGGGTCCAGTGGATTGTTGCCTGGGACACTGGCTGATTCAGCCTGTTCCACATGACTCGGGACCTTGATAGGGCATGCGTAGACCTGCCTGTCTGCAGAGGCCTGATTCGGTGTGTTCCGCGTGACTTGGGACCTTGGTAGCTGAACTACTTTTCTATAAATTCACCATAAATATCAGGTAGCATTTCTACAAAGTGCAAATAAGTTTGCATCTGAGGATTTTATAATCATCTCACAGTTTGTAGGGGTTTCAGTCCATAGTTAGCTGATGTCAAGACAGGGCAGCACAGCAGATGGGCATGGCAGAGGAGAAATAGTCCATTTCAGGGTAGGCAGGCAACAAAGCAGTGAAGTATTCACTAGTGCTTATTTAGTTTTTCATGTCCAATAATATTTGTTTTGTATTGTTAGGCGATTCATATTTGATGCATACATATGATTGTCATCTCTTCCTCTTGGATTGTTCCCTTCACAAGGATGTAGAGACCATCTTTGAGTCTCTTAAATAATTTTGATTTGAAATCTATTTTTTCTGCAAATACGATTGCCTCCCCTGCTTTTTTCCAGGTCCCTGTCACGTGGAGAACTGTTTTCCATCCTTTTACTTTCAGTCTATGAATGTCTTTCTGCATTAGGTGTGTTTCTTGTATACAGCATATTGTTGGATTTTGCTTCTTTATCCATCCTGCCAGTCTATTTCTTTTGATTTGTGAATTGACCATTAACATCAATGGTTATGCTTGATAAACATTGACTCATTCTTGTCATGATGTTTTACTGTTGTTTACTCTTTTATTTACCCCCCCCCCTTTAGTTTCTTGCCTTGGCTGGTGGTTTTGCTCTGTTGGGCCTCATGGAGTTGTGATCTTCCTTGTCTTTTTCTAGGATATTGCTTAGAATTGTTTAGAGTTCTGGTTTGGTGTTCATGAAATTTCTCAGGTGTTCTTTGTCATGGAAGTATCTAATTTCCCCATCAATTTTGAAAGATAATTTTTCAGGATACAACAGTCCAGGTTGGAAGTGATTTTCTTTTAGGGCTTGAAATACTTCACTCCATGCTCTCCTTAACTTGAGGGTTTGTGTTGAGTCTGCTGTGATTCTGATGGGCTTTCCTTTGTATGTGATTTGTTTCCTTTGTCTAACTTCTTGTAGGATTTTGTTCTTCTGTTGCATTTCTGAGATCTTGACTATTATATGGAGTAGCTTTTTTATCATGGCTAGTTGGAGTTCTATATGTCTCACTTATCTGTATGTCAAATTCTCTACCTCTGTTTCAGATGTTTTCTACTATTACATCTGTGAACAGCTTTTTTATATCATTTGTACTTTCTCCTGCTTTTTCTTGGACTCCTGTCAGTCTTATATCATTCTTCTTTGCATCATCTAGTAGCTGCTTTATTGATTTCTCATGGTCCCTTACTATTTTTAAGAAATCTCTATTTTCATGGTCACTAACTGCAATCCTGTCTTCTGTATCTGATATTCTATCTTCACATTCACTCAATTTGCTGTCAATACTTTCAATGGAGTTTTTAATCTCCCGAATATCTGTTTGAATCTGTTTCATGGATTCCATTTCTTTCCTATGTTGGATGATCATGGTTTCCATTTCTTTCTTATGCTGGGCATTCATGGCTTCCAGCATGATTCTGAGCTCATTTATTTTGTTTTTTATCTCTTTCTGTTCTGGAGTCTCTAATCATGTCTTTCACTCTGCTCACCATCTCTGTAGTTATCTGGGAAATTATTTCTGCTTTGAATTTTTCTAGAGCCTCATTCATCTGTTTTGTTACTTCCTGTGCTATCAGTTCAGGGTGTCCAGGTGGTTGACTGTCATATTTTTCCACCTCATTTCCCCCAAAATTTGCCTTTGTTGAGCTGGAAGTCTGTGTTTGTGTCCTGCCAATGTTTCCTCTCATTTTTAATTCTGTTGTTGGTGCTGGTTTTTTTTTCTTTAATTCCTGGGCTGATATTCCAATATTTCTTATTTTGAGTATCTTTATTACTGGTGTTTAGAGCCTCTATGGAGTGATTGCTTCTCTGAGATATCTTCCTGGTATAGCTGGAATTTTTAGGCTTTGAGAGTCTAATGACTCTTAGGCAATCTTGTTTTCAGTATACTAGGGAGGACAACTGATTAGTTCAATCACAACACCTTGACACAATCAGCATCAACACCTCTTAGAAAAAGACAACTTGTGGTAGCAGTTAATCTGTCACCTTTAACCGTGTGAGCTATATCAAAATCTAGGACCAGCCCACAATATGTTTGTAGTAACAAACCCTTCAATATGGCAAATTTACCCTTCAGAATAAGGATTTAGCAGAGGTTGGGGAAGGAGGGGTAGAGCGATAAAGGGAGAGGGAAAGGTTAGGGGTGAGGCTAAAGGACACAGGAAGATCATCCAAACTGTGGGGATCTGTTGAAGACAGGAAAAGACAGAGTAAAAGAACAGAGACAAGTACAGAACAAACTGACAACAATAGAGAAGCTAGAAATTGCATTCACCTTCCTATAAAAGTGACAGTTGAGAGGACAGAGAGCGATAAAAAATTCAGAATGGGTCAGGATCAGGAATAAAGAGGGAGAGAAATATAGAGCTGGAAGGTATAGAGAGAGAAAAAAAGAAAAGAAAAGAAATATATATATATATATATATATATATATATAAAACAAAACAAATAAACAAAAAATTGTCTCCCTCAGGATATGTCTCTACTGTTCTGATAGGCAATGTGGGCAGCAGTGTTCATGTCTAAGTTGATTAGTCTCAGCAAGACAACTATAGTCTACTGAGATTCAGGCTGATTTCTGGCCGCAAGGTCCAAGTTGAGGTCCCTAGCCTCCTGTAAGATTAAACTCTGCAAGGTTCTACTGCAGGTTCTAGCTGTCCTCCCCCCATGCAAGTTCAGGTTTCTATGGGAGGTGCTGATCTCACCAACTTACCAACCACAATGGTCCAATGTGCTCTTATTGAAGAGTTTTTCTTCACTTTCCCAGTGGGCTTCAATTTTCATTGAGGAGTGTCAGAAAGGCCCTCTCTGTTGTTCACTTCTGCTCTATCTTCTGGGGCTCATAACCATGGCCTTTATGTTCCCCCTGGCACCTCTGCTGTGTGGACTGAAATGCTGTGCACCACGTGGTCTCCAGCGGGGCTGCTGGTGATTGCAAGACAGGGGTCTCCTGTGGGGCCAGGGGTCTAGCTACTTTTTCTTATTACAGAGACACAATAGCTGATACCCACAAGTTGAATGAGGAAAGGTTTATTTTAGCTTATAATTTTTAGTGGTTTCATTCTGTTATCAGCTGTCTCCAAGGCATGAAGAAATAGCAGAGGAGCAAGGCAGAGGAGAAACAGTTCATGGCTTGGCAGGCAGGAAGCAGCAAAGTAGCCACATCAAACCTCCCTTCCTCTTTTATTTCATTCAGAATCCAAGCCTATTGCTTTGTGCCAGCCATACAGAGGGTCGGCATTCATATTATCCATACACAGAACTATGCTAAACCAATGGACTAAATTATCACATACCCTTAATCCTTAGTCACACACTCTAGATCCACCTACCCCTGAAAAGCTCCACCTATGAACACATCAGGCTTTGGGGAGACCTCTAGATAAAAGATATTCACCATCCTGAGGCCTGAATCTCTTCAGATTTTCCTCTACTTACAATTTGGATGTCTTTAAGGGTCCAAAGCCTCTCTGACTGTGTATTTATTCCTATTTAATTCAGCTGTCTATAATAATCCTATGGCGGCCAGGAAGGAGAGAGACAGGGGATGAACTAGGAGCAGAAATATACCCTTGTAGATCATACCCTCAGAGACCAGCCTCTTCCCACCAGGCTCTACTTCCTAACAGAACATTCAGCTGTGAAATCATCAGTGGGCTAATCCTCCAATGAATATTGTGCTTTAATGATCCAATCACTTTCCAAAAACCACATTTCTGAATATATAAGATTTTGGGAACATCTGTACTTAAAGTATAACATTCGGCTCCTACCACCCAAAATAGTCATGTCAATCTCGTTGTGGAAAATGCAATTGTCCATATCTAAGAGTCATCATATTCCTGACACTTCTAGCATTGATGAAAAGTCCAAATCCAAGACTTCACCAGAGCCTGAAGACAAAAAATTGCTTATGAGCCCCTACAAAAATAAAAAGAAAGTTAAATTCTTGCAACATACCGTTGCACAGGTTAAACATTTCTATTTAAAAGGGAGAAACAGGGTAATAGAAAGGAGTTGAACAAAACCAAAAATCAAAACCCAGCAGATAAACATTAAATCATGTAGCTTGATATCTGTGAACTCAGACAAGTTGAGATGAGGTATAAGCTGCAAAGATGTGACCCCACTCCTATACCCTTGCTGGTTATAATGCATGTGACTTGTCTCTTGGGCTGATTTCACACACTGTCCCATCTTTCCTTAACAGACATTCTACATTATTGGTATCATTAAATTTCTGAAGTCTCCATTGAACTCTTGACTCCATTCACAATCTTCCCAAGCTGCCCTATCAAGGACACATTGTTTGCCCCCACCACCTTCCTTTGAAATCTGAATAGAAACATCTATAAATCCATAAATTTTGTATTCTACATGTGTATAAAACCAGGACCATGTGGATGATGCCAAGGTTTACCACCAGATTGAGCAGTAAACAATCCTCTTTGTATCATGGCTGTAGACGTATCTGGGTGCCTAGATGGCTGAACACTGCAAAATACTGAGAAACTAATTTTTGAGGTTTCCCTCTGGAACATCCAGCCTAGAGGTTCTCTTGCCAAATGACTTTGCAATTTTGTACCCTTGAGCCTGAAAGGGTTGAGTCTTACTGATTTCTGAGATCCCTTCAGCCTTCTTATTGTTCTGATGCAAAGTACTTTAACTCTTTGAAATGCTGATCTTTTCAGCTACTTGTTCTCCTTTGCCCCAACTGTGCAGATACTTCCTTCCTGAAGAAACTGCAAACATTTCACATCTGCATTTTGCTCCTGATCTCAGTGTACATCTGGCAAAGAAACATCCAGTCAAATCCATTCCTCAGCCTTTCATTCTGTTTTGACATTTCCTAAATATTTTATATTTCATGTATTGTAGCAAATATAACTCCCAGTGTTGCAGCTCTAGGTGGTATAACACAGTCAGGCCAAGAAGAATTGAGCACACACCCTGGAAGTTGGGGGCAGGTTTATTTCACTAGGGGACAGATTGGTGATTTCTCCACAAAGCGATCATCCCCCTCTGGAGGTGAAGAGGGTTTATATAGATTTGGAAAAGGGGTGGGGGGTGAGGATATAGTGGCAAGACAATGTTATTTCATTGGTTGAGGTAGACACATTCAGCTTACACATTTGGATAGATATGTACACTAAGATTCACCTTATTTACATATGGCAGGAATCAGGGGTCACATAAACCATACTGAGAACAAAGGATGGGAGGAAAACATGTCCAGCAAGTCTGAGACTGTGACAGACATGTTTTATGTGCGGGAGGGGTCAGAGCTAGGAGGAGCCATTTGTTGGTTACTCAGCTGCAGCACAGTCTCCTTCTAGTCAGAAATCATTTCCCTGTTCACATGGAAGTTGATTTTTCCAAAGCAGGTCATGAAAATATCCATTGCTTCATACTTTTTAATAATTTACAATATCAGATTTTTTAATTTTATCACTGAAATGGCAAGTATAAATTATGTCACCTTGGTTAAATTGCATTGCACTGATTACTAATTAGATTATGAATGTTTTATATTTTTATAGGCTATTATGTTTTCTTTTCTGTAAAATTTATAGTAGTGTTTTCTTTGCATATTTCTGGTAAGTTGACAGAATTTATCTTATTGATATATTGAAGTTGTTTCAGTATTCAGAATAATAATAATTTGTGTATTGTATGTAATGCAAAAATATTTTCATAGATTTTGTTTTGATTTTAATCCTGATGTGTCTTTAATGAACAGATTTGTTTTTATGTTTTAACATGAATGAACTTATCAATCTTTTCCTTTACATATTGACATTTGAACTGTGATGAAGAAGTCCATTTCTACCTCGAGGTTGTTGTAGAGGTATTCACTATCATTAACGGCCTGATCTCCACTTTCTGTCAGATATGTGGCAACATTGATTTTTATAGGAACAGGAAAGCTACTGTGAACTGAACATGGGAGGCCTATATTATGAGAATCTAATGCCTAAAGAGCTGAAGTAGAACTAAAACCTAAGGAGAGAAGTTTGAATGAAAAGAGATTATAATAAATCAATAGCTTGCATACTCATATCAAAATGTTACTAGTGAGTCTTAAATAAGAATTAAGCTGAATCTGGCAGCAGGTTTTAAGTCAGAACGCAACACACTTTTGTTCACTCATTGCCCACCCATTATTTTAAATACCATTTTCATCTCTGTCTCTTTCCCATGTGAAAACATGATTTTGTTAGTTTTGTTAATCCCAGGAGCTAGCCATAGAGAAAATCCATAAAAAAACCACAAAATCACTTCAGATCATTTTGAAAAGGAAGAAAGATCTAATATGGAGATAGCAGAAGACTCTAAGATTGCCAACAAAAAGAAGGATTCATTAAAAGAAAAACACCAAGGGTCCTATTTAAATAACAGGTTTACTGCAACAGGTGATTCACATTTTCCAAGACTGTATATTATGTGGTGACTAGCCATGCAACAAAGCCATACAACTTTCAAAACCACTTGTCACATGGAGGCAAACCCCCACACATTAAAAGAAAATCATGGAGCTTTGCAAAATAATTTAAAAAGTGCACATAAAGAACAGATTCAATTATTGATAGACACTACTTTATCAAATGTGTCTGCACAAAAGTTGTCATTATTATTAGCTAACTGGATTGGTAACTCTAAGAAGCTTTTAATATTAGAGAAAACTTGATCCTGTTTGCTATTAAAGGTATTTGTCATGAATCTTAAAAGACACTGCAGTTCAAAAATGATGTTGTCCCTCTTTTAGCCAACACCAAAACTAGGTAAGTGGATGAAATAGCAGACATTGAATCTATGACATTGAAGCACAAGTCTTAGAAAGGACTACTGAGTCATTGTAGTATTTGATTCCATTTGACAAGTCTACTAGTGTTGAAAACAGAGGAGCAAGCATTTTTATTCAATATATTTTTTTCTAGGAGGATATGTATAAAGATAAATTATATGCACTTTTGTTTTCAAAAAATACCACAGTGGCAGCACTATTCAAATAAGTGAATTATTAAATACCAAGAAAACTACATTATATATTTTATGTTGGTGCATGCATGGTTGGAATAGTTGCCATGACTGGACAGATTTTTTTATTTTCTACTCAGGACAAAGAGATCACCTCTGAATGTGAGACCAGGCACTTTGCCACCCATGGAGAAAAGTTGGCTAAACAAACAATGTCACCTCAATATAATAATATTTTGTACAATATTAAAGTTACCAACCACATTAAATTACATACCTTTAAGTGAAGACAATTCAGATTGCTCTGTGAGGAAATGCATGCAGAGCAAACACCCTTCTCTTGCACATCTGAATGAAATGGTTTTCCAATTGTAGAACACTGGGCAAAATTTTTAGTTATGAAAGTCACTCCAGACATTTTATTCAAAAAACAGTTACCACTGGTAGGATATTTCAGAGACATAAAATGGATTGGAAAAGTCGCCTACTCATTAAATGTATTGCATATATTCAATAAACTCAAAATCTGACACTTCATGGTAGATCACCAGAAGTAATCAGGTCAGCAGATAATGTGCCTGCACTCAAACAAACAGCAATGATGCAGTCTCAAGTGAAGATTGGGATTTATTACTTAATTCAAACATTAGCAGTGATTTTGAAAGTGATTCAATAAGTGTCTTCTTCCCCAAACTAGCACATGGTCACCTATTTCAGGTATTTAAAGAGTTTGAGGATTACTTCTCATCCACAAGAGACCTCCAAACTGGGAAGGAATGGATCTGTAACCCATTTGTGAGTACTGGTGAATTGGCTTTGTCCTTACTGATAGAAGGCCAAGAGATTGTGACTGCAAATGATAGTGCCCTCGAATTATATTTGAGACAATTTCAAATTTCCCTAGGTTTTGGGGTGAATTCAAGGCAGAGTATGATTGCTACAAAAATATTGGAAAGCCTCTTTTCATTACTAACATTATCTTTATGAAGCAGGATTTTTCACAATACCAGCAAACAAAGTGAGATTATGGACTATAACAACATAATGAATACACTTAGTGTTTCACTATCTTCCAGCTCCTTAAAGTGGGACCATCCAGTTGCAGGGAAAACAACAGATTCAGCATTACAGTGGATTGTATAATCATTTCATTATGTATCACAATTAAATAATAAAAGAAATTGATTGTACAATAAATATAATCATCTCAAAACCATCCTCCTCCTTGTATTTAGAAAAATATCTTGAATAAAGAACCAATATAGTGAAAATGGCCATAATTCCAAAACTACTATATAGATTTAATGCAATGCCAATTGAAATTCCAACCATATATTTCATAGAACTAGAGAAAACAAACAAACAAAAATCATTTGGAAGCAGAAGAGACCTAGAATAGCAAAAGCAATTCTAGACAACAGAGACTTGGCAGGGGGTATCACAATCCCCAACTTGAAAGTATGCTACAAAGCTACTATGATTAAAAAAAACAGCATTGTACTGACAAAGAAACAGATCTGAGTATCAGTGGAATAGAATAGAAGATGCAGAAACAAATCCAGACATACTCAACCACCTCATCTTTGACAAAGGAGACAACCACTCTAACTGGAGAAAGATAGCCTATTCAATAAATGGTGTTGGAAAAACTGGATTTCAACCTGCCAAAGATTAAAACTAGACCCATATCTATCACCATGAACTAAATTAAGATCAAAGTGGATTAAAGATCTAAATATTAAAACAGAAACACTAAACTTGTTGGAAGATAAGTTAGGTAGAATTCTTGAAGACATTGGGATAGGAAAAGATTTTATGAACAAAACCTCAGTAGCATGGGAATTAGCAAAAAGAATCAAGAACTGGGATCTAGATTATTAAAAAGCTTCTGTAGTGGAAGAGAAACCACCAACAGAGCTAAGAGAAAACCTACAATGTGGGAAAAAAAATTTAGCAGCTGTACCTCAGACAAAGGCTACTATCTAGAATATATAAAGAACTGAAAAAATAGACCCCTCCCCAAATTTAAAGACCCAGTTCAAAAATGGGCATCTGAAATGAACAGATATTTCTCAGACAAAGAAGGAAAAGCAGCAAATAAACATATGAAAACATGTTCAACATCACTGGTCATTTGAGAGATCCAGATGAAAACAACACTGAGATTCCACCTCAACTCAGAAAGAATGGCTGCTATCAAGAAATCAGCCAATAATAAATGCTGGCGGGTGTGTGGGGAGAAAGGAACCCTTCTCCATTGTTGGTGGGAGTGCAGACTGGTGCAACCACTGTGTAAATCACTATGGAGTTACCTCAAAGAACTAGGGCTAGAGGTCCCATTTGACCCAGTTATTCCCCTGCTGGGGATCTTCCCTAAAGAAGAATTAGAAGAATCATACCACAGCGATATATGTGCACCCATGTTTATAGCGGCACAGTTTGTGATAGCTAAAGCTTGGAAACAGCCCAAGTGTCTATCAACTGGAAACTGGATAAAGAAGATAGGGTTTTTTTTGTTTTTTTTTTAATAAAATGGAGTACTCCTCAAGGGCGTAAAGAATGAGAAACTAGAGACATTTATAACTAAGTGTATGCATACTGAGGCCATACTCTTAAGTGAAATAAATAGGACACACATATGTAAATACTGAATAGTTTCTCTGGTGTGAGAAACTGATAGTGTAAATAATGATTAAAATGATTAAAATGAATAATTGATTATTTGAAATAGGAATAAAAAGTCCAAAGGAGTAGGGGAAGTTGGAAGGAAAGGGGAAAGGTACGAAGGGAAAAGAAAAATTATGAGAAAAGGAAAAAATGGAAATAAAGTGTTTGTAAATAGGGAAGGGTGAAAGAGGTGAAGAGATGACAGGGAAAGAAGAAAAAATAAGAACCAAGATACATCATGTAGAGGTACAAGTATCCAGTGATAAATGTAAATATATTGTATACCTAAAATGTACCAGTAAAAGAATTTAGGCAAAAAAAAATCTTCCATAAATCTAGTCCTTGGTGATGGACGTAAGTTAATTTCTTATCCATCTGTTTATCTATCTATCTATCTATCTATCTATCTATCTATTTATCTATTATCTATCACCTACCTATATACAATTCAACTAAAGGGAGTAATGGAGTCTTGTCACTTGCAGAAAAATGAACAGAATTGTGGGACATTATGTTAAGTGAAGTAAGTCAGACACAAAAAGACAAATGCCACATATTATCTTTTATATATGGAATCTAAAGGAAATTGGAATTTAGAATAGTGTTTAACAGACAGTGAATAGAGTGAATGGAGAATAAAAGAAGAATGGATAATAGGTACCAGAATATATTGAAATAGAAGAAATATATTCTGATGTTCCACAGGACAATCAGAATATTATAGTTTACAAGAACCTATTATACATTTTATGAAGATTGAGAAGGGAGAAGCACAAATGTTTCAAAACAAAGAGATGATAAAATTGTAAAATGTTAATCACCCTGATTTGATCAGTACACACAGAATATGTACTTTGATTTGTCACACTAACATTCTGTTAATATTTATAATCATTGCCTGTTATTATATCAATAAATTTAATTTTTAAAAAAGCAGTTGTTAAAAAAAATAAATAAATAAAAGCAGTTGTTGAATTGGAATACATTTGTTTTACCTCCAGTTGATAATTTTTGTGAGCTGTGACTGGAGTCAAGTGGAAATGAGATTAACTCACATTTCTGTTATTTACTATTTTCTATTAGGTAAATCGTATAACACCTTTATCTCAGAGTTCTAATTCATAAAATGGGGATAATGGTGATATAATAGTACATATCTCATGAAACTGCTATGAGGAATAAATACAAAACTGTAGATAATGTTCTTAGTAATATTAGCTGGTTTATATGTATTTCTTATTATTATTTGATACAATCATGGAAAAACAAAAAAGAGTGCCTAATTATCAGTTTGGAATTTCATGTTTTAAGTTACTTATATCATCATCACTGGGTTATCCTTATTGGAAGAAAAAAATCTTTCATTAAAGAAAATAATGGTTGATCTCCAAGCTTATAGGTTTGCTTAGAATTCTGGCAGACATGCATGCTACTTATCTTTTTCTCTGTATGTCTTCTGTCCTTGCTACTAACAGTGAAACAGTCAGGAGACAGGAAGAACATTGAAAAGTGGTTGTGCATAGTCTAGGGAATTAAAGCTATAACAAGACAAGAAGGAAGAGTTAAATGGGCACAGCTAGTATGTGAAGAACTCCGAGACCAGCTGATGTCATCAGCATGTGTCATCTAAAAACATATAGATAATTACATAGAAGCCCTGTCAGATTTAATTTCAATTCTTACCACTGTGCTTTTCCAAGAATACAAACCAAGAATGTGTAAAGGAGGCACAAAAAGAATCTGAAATGTAATGAAGTTCATGTATTACCACATTCTATGTCCTGGCTTCTCAAAAGGGCCTTTCCATGAAGTTACTTGAAGAGCCTGTAGATTATAAGAAAGACTGTGTGCCAACACAAGCAAAAGAGGAAAATCTGCCAGCATTTGAGAAAGGAAGCATAAATAAGAGAGCTCTGCCAATCAATGTTTCAGAAATTCTTTTTTCCATTTAACAACCAACAAAACACTCCTCAGTTCAGTTGAGTAGTTCAGTTATAAATCCTGCCTCTCCCACAATTGAGAATAGAAAAACTCCAGTCAAAGAACTGTGACAGCAGCTTGAACAAAAAAACATGACCAGAGATAAGATTGCTTAAAAGGGGTCATAATTTCCAGAAAACAATAAAGCAAAAGAGGACAGAAAGAAATAAATGTACAAATCCATTATAGGGAATCTATTCAAAACTTAGCAGCCTGTCATAGTTTCTTTGTTTGCTTGTTTGTTTGTAAAGGAGATGGAGCATGTTAGGTAAGGGACTCATTATCCTGTCCCTAGCCAGTAATTCATGAGGAACAGAAACTGGGAATGGGCTGATGCTGCCTAGAGAATTGTAAATCAGAGCCATGTCCATTAGTTAGCATCACTTTCTCTTTACATAATAGGAAGTCATTTTAAAGAGATCAAGTGTGCTTTTGAAGACATCCACAATTCACATGCCAAATGCGTAATTGACCACAGTAGATTTTCTTCCATTTCTACAGACTTCACATTTTAGACTCTCAAATTGGGAATGTTGAAACACAGAAATAACTCCAGAATGAAAAGTTCATTATTTTCAGGTAAAAGAAAGAGAAATTGCGACAGAAATGAGATATAACTTTTAAGGCATGCTGAATACTTAAATGCAATTGAGGCCAACCTGATTTTTTTTTTTTTTGAGTGAGTGAAAAAAAATGCTTTGAACTTGTTTATCTAGAGGGAAATTGTTCAAAATCCCATCTGCATATCTTCTATCTCAATGATATAGTTTTGTCTTTATAAATGTAAGGAAAACACACCAAGAATAACAAATGCACATAGTTATTATATTTTGGGGGCACATAAAGTGTTCCAATTATTGGAATGTGTCTCTTTCTTCCTCTTCTTCCCTCTCCTGTGTGTGTGTGTGTGTGTGTGACTTTGTCTGTATTTTATTCTCACAGTAGACCTATCAGGTAGATGACATTATTTTCCTTTGTATTAGCAAACTTTGCATGACTATAAAATACCTGAAGTAATTAATATAGAAATGGAAAAGTTTCTTTTATTAATATGGCTTTGAAAGTTCCAGTGCGACATTGGATAGTTCCATTGTTTGGGACTTTGACAACGGTACTAGATGGCAATGTCAGGGAACACATAGTAGAGCTTACATTATGAATCAGCAAGCAAAGGCAGATACCAGAGTCTTCTTTGAAGGCACACCCCCTTCTAAGGTTCACTTAGAAGGCTTCATCTCTCAAAGTTTCTACTGTCTCCCAGTAGCATCACACTAGGGACCAAGCTTTTAACAAATTGACCTTTGGTGAACATTCAATATTTTATCTATAGGATCCCATTTTACAGATAAGTGCACTGAACTAAAGTTAACTTTCCCCAAAATATGCAGTGCAGAAATGGGAAGCTTTTAATTTGAAGCCAAATCTGACTGATTCCAAAACTCATGTGTTTCACCAAAATGATTACTGCAGACATCACTTTTCTCACATTAGTGACCACTGACAACAGCTTGTCAGTACGAGTGCGGTTAAAAGTTTTCATACTTCCATGGCATGTTCACTGATGGAAACATTTTTCTTTCTTTTTTCCCCCTCTTACCTGCCAATTCATCTGTGCAGCTCATGTACTTCTTTATATCTGTGTAAGTCTAAAATCAGCCCAATGAGGCTCTCTTTGTAACAAAGAGAGGTTTCATTTATTGTCACTAGATCTTTTTCCTCAGGTCACCTGCTACAAATCTAGTTTTATTAATTTACTTCTATGGAAGAAAGACAAAAAAGGTTACGCTGTCTGTTACCTTCATTAAGTGCTTCATTAAGTAACAATCAAGTACCATGGAAGGATTAGTTTATCTCATTATTGATTTAAACTAATCCTACACTGAAGCTTTGATTTTATACTGTCTTGTACCCTGTACTGTATGTAATTTTGCTGGATTTGTCATTCTCATCTTACCTACAAGAACGGTGAGTGTCTGGAGAGCAGTAAACATAATTTATACTTTTTGTATCTGCTCCTAACTAATGGTACATATAAAGCAATATTCATTAAGGACTTGACTTAGTTGATTAAAAGAGAATGATAAAAAAACTGTATCAGTTGACTTTTATTGGATAAAGTCACTTCAAAATTTACTGGTTTAACTTCACAAGGATTAATTTAGTTTATGCTTCTCTATGTTAGCAATTTGGGTTGGGCTCAGCCGAGCAAATCTTCTGATTTATGCTGAGCTCAATGATGTCAACTATTTATCAGGCATTTTTGTGTTTTGGAATTAATTGGCTATTGCTTTGACAATGAATATACAAAGAGAAAGTCTTAATCTAACAAAATATCAAATACTTGATAATTTATAAATAACACAAATTTATCTGATTCATGGTTCTGAAGACTTGGCTATCTAATATATATATGCTAATGTGGTTGAAACGTCTTGGTGCATCATTCTACAGCAGGACAAGAAATCATAAGAGGAAAGCAGTAAGATTAGGCCAAAATCAGGTTTATATTTCTCATGGTTAATAAACCTACTCCAGCAATGATGACATTAACCCATTAATGAAGGCAGAGATTCATGAACTAATTATGTCTTATAAGATCTCATCTTTCAGCACTGTAGAATTAGGGATTGATTTTCCAATGCTAGAGGGAAAACAGAAAAATCAAGATGTAACTATACTATACGTTTCTCACTATTCAGGAGATAGGATACTAAGAGAGTGAAAGTGTTTAAGACAGTTTATGAACTAGAAGAAAAACTGGTCAATATTGTTTTTTCCACTTAATACTAACCAAAAAAGTCTAACGGACTGCTCTAGTAGTAGAGTTATCTGATATCTATATCCTTGTGAGAGATGTTAAAAATTTTGCAATGTGAAACAATGATTTAAAATCATCGCACATCTATTTTGTGCAAGGTGCTTTTTAAGTTTATTCACATTCACTCTTCTTGGAAGTGTCAAATAATTTGCACAAATTCAAAAAGAAGTATAGTTTTTAATAATGTCTTTCAATTAAATACTAAGAGTAAGAAACTCTGTCTTATTAAATTTGCTTAACATATAATTTTAAATGTACTTATTTGGATGACAAAACAAAAAGCATAAATTATTTACTCTCATATCTCATGATTCATTTTACATATCTTGGGCATTGGGATACAGACAGACAATTTAAATTCTGGATTACTAGGTCTGCACAAGTAGTACTTTTGAGAATCAATATCCTCATCTATAAGATGAGGACAGCAGTAGCACATAAATTTGTAATGATTAAAATAATGTGCATACAAAGCTTACACAAGTTATGGATTAATACTGCTTAAATAAATGTGTACATATGTATATGCAACTATGCCTATGGTTAAGAAGTGTCTGACCTATAATATATACCAATGACATTTTTAATGCATCAGAGAACAAGAATATATACATAGTGACAAAAATATTAAAAGTGGAGAAAATTTAAAAAGCACAATGATACAAGTTTAACTTTCTCATCACTTATAGGCACAACTCTATCAGGTTAATACAAAATCTCTTTTTATAGAAGGCTTCTAAAAGAAAGACTGCCAATAGAAATGGAGATTTCATTTAAATAACTGCATTTTCTGCAATGTGTCTAGAGAAATGCCTTGAGGCTGAAATTTTGATATTTGGAGGAATCTGCCTTGTTGAATAAATGTGTATGTCATTACCTTCAAAACATGGTTCTGTATGTGGAGTGTCCTCTAATGTTAGAATTATTTTGACTTGAAGGTCAAATATACTTAGAAATAATTTAGACTGTTTCATTCATGATGTAATTTATTTCTGAAATATTATTTATATAGCCATGCAAATGATCATAGTGTCCAAATTAATAGATGAAATAAATGTTTTAATTGCATATTTGAAATACAATTAAAAAGCTTAAACAACTAGAACAAATAGCTATGAAAAAATCATCTCCCTTTTGAGACGACATTTCTCAATGTGCTAATGTGTTAGTCTTATTTCCATGCAAAGTATCAGCAAGAAACATTCCAGGCTGCCAATGTTAATGCTATCACTTGGAGTTATAATTTGTAAGAAAATGTTTCTACACATTAAAGGTGATAATCATTGCTTCAAAATTTTTGACAATAATACATTAAGAGTTCCAGCTGTAATACTTTCTATAATTGTCCCCAGTAGCTAAGTACCCATTTAGACTCTCAGATGATAATTAATAAGACATATTCTAATAATCTTCAAAATTCCTCTTTCCAAGAGGCCAATATGGCATAAGGAATAGTTTGAAATGGTAAATGGCAATACTTTGAAATGGTAAATTTGAAATGGTAAAGCATATTGTTTTAGACATTTTTTAAAAACTGTGGTTAACAGTCTACTGTAGTCACAAAGAAGAGAAACCAAAAATATGGGAGAAAATGATCTTCTGAAATGCCCAAGTTCTTTTGGAAGGTCTCACATCCACTACCTGATTTGATCCTCCTCTGTGTAGTTCATAAGGCAGATATTAATGAAATTTCATTCTTTGTATTTATTCATGTTAAATTGAAGATGAAAATTAAATTTCTGGGTCAAGGCAGATTATTCATACTTATAATAATAAACACATTGGTTTAGTTTGTCTCAAATAATTCTTGCTAGGGAAATATAATGAAAGTCAGATTTCTCCTTCTACATAATGGAAAGAGCTCTAACAATTAGAATCTATGAGTTTGTCTACACACATTTCCCATCCTCCTCTTCCAAGAAATTAAAAGAAACTTACTTTCCCTAATGGGAACATATTTTTTGGAAAAGTAAAGGAGGAACTTTGATTCATAAACTTAGGAATGTAAAGGTCAAGGTGGTGAGAAAGCACAAATGTCTCAAGATAAACAACACATCCAGGTTTCAAATATAAGCACATTTTTTACAAGATGAGGGATAAATATTCAGTATCTTCTACATACAGATATCTAGTTTTCTCAGCACAATTTAAAAGTCTGCCTTTCCCTGTACAGAAATAAATTCAAAATGGATCAAAAATCTTAATATAAGAATGAAAAATTTGAAACAAGTACAAAAAACAGGGAAAACACTTTAAAATACATGTGTAGACAATTTCTTGAACAGGAATCCAATAGCTCAGGAAATAAAAGCAAGAATTGATTAATGGGATTACATCAAATTAACGTGCTTCTACACAGCAAAGAAAGCAATCAACAGAGTGAAGAAACAACATACAGAATGGGAGAAAAATATTTTCCATTAATTTATCTGACAGAGGCTTCATATTTAGAATATATTGAAAAGCAGAAAAGGTTCAAAAAAGAATTAATTATTAAATCAATGAATTAGCAAATGAGCTGAATTCTTATCAAGGGAAATGCAAAAATGGCAAACAATTTTATGAAAAATGGGCAACATCTTTATCCATCAAAGAAAGGACATCAAGGAAATATAAACAACATTGAGGTTCCATCTCATGGCAGTCAAGATGACTATTAATAAGAAAGACAAAAAAATAACTAATGCTGGTGAGGATGTGGAAAAAAAGGAACCTTCACACACTATTAAGGAAATTATAAATTACTGCAGCCATTATGGAAAACAGTGTGTAGATTCTTCAAAAAATAAAATTAAAAATACAACTACCATATGATCCAGTTATACCACTTCTGGGTATAAACATAAATAATATAAAGTCAGCATGAAAAGTAGATGCTTGCATTTCTGTCCTTAATTTGGCACATATCACAATAGCCAAATTATAGAATCAGGTTTGTTGCTTATAAAGGGATTAACAGATAACAAAAATAAGGTATTTATACGCGATGGAATTTTTTTCAGCCACAGAGAAAAATGAAATCATGTCTATTTCAGGAAAATAGATGAAAGTGGTCATCATGTTAAGCAAAATAGGCCAAATTCAGAAAGACAAGCATAACATGTTTTCTCTCTTACATGGAATATTTTTAAAAAGATGACTTGCAAGTAGAAGGGTAGCTACTAGGGAAGAGGAAGGGGACCAAGGAGTGCGTGAAGAGAGGGGAGGACAGAAAAGACATTAGGAATGGAGACAAGATGGCGGAGCAGTGAGTACCAGCAGCTTGGTTTCCCCAGGAAAAAGTGAAGTCCAGAGGACAGTGGTTTGGAGAGAAACAAAAGTGAGGGGAGGTTACAGGGGAACAATGAGAGAACTGACAGAGGAGAAGAAAATAGGATTAAGTGATACAGAAGTGGTGGCCCACACCACAGAGGAGAAACCATGGCACTATGAACTGTGGCTGGGTGATTGCCAGTTGGGAGGTGCAGTGAAACTACTAACTTCTTTGCTCACAGATAAATGTATTGAGAATCTTATGCAGTTGGAAACAGTGGGAAGAACGTGAAACACTACTTCTCCAGCAGCCCTCCAGAGGCAACAGTTGGTGAATGCAGTACAAGTGCTCCAGGGGACAGTCTTAGGGAGCAGCAGGCACTGGCGGGGATGTCATTGTGGGGAAGGGCTGAGTGTCTGAACCTTAAAACTAAAACAGCCCCTTGGAGTCTTCACACTGCAAAGTTCCCAGAGTGGATGAGGGAAAGATAGTTATGGGAGACTGCTGGCATTGGGGGGCAGACTGGGAGGAGTCCCTCTGAAAGGCAGGGACTGGTGATCATGGGCTCAGTTCCTGCCATCAGACACCAGTTACACCCTGAGTTACATAGAATTGGAGGCTCACATTGACGTTGTGTTCCCACTACTAAAGGCAGACCCAAAACAAGGTCTTATGGTATGCTATTGCTCAACTACCCCTGATAGGTGCCACTGTAATGGATTAGCCTGTTAAAGCTGTATTTGAATTGATTTCATAGGAATAAGACTGACTCGTGGACAATTTAGTGGCAGTGAATTTTTCTGCCAAATCCACCATCACACCCAAGGAAAGGAACAGAATGTTCCTAACCCAAGAATGCAGACTTGATCAAACTCTCAAAAAATGCCTGCAACCTGGCAGAAAGAAGTCCAGAGTCTGAGTTAACCTCAGTTTTGCAGTGGAGGTATCAGAGGAATAACTGGAATGTGAGCACTCAGACTTTCTAGGCAAAGAAGCTACTTGGGAATCACATATGCAATGTCTCATTAGAATATCTAATTTATATTCACAATAGACATTATATTTACATAAGGTTTTGTATGTTTCTTGAGATTGAAATTGCAAGGTTATGTTTTTTCATGGTTTCATGTATATATTAGGTTGTTACTGTTGTATATTTGTTCTTTCATTTGCTCTGATTTAACAGATGCCTAAGTTCTCTACATTTCCTCAGCTCTTTATCTAGTTTCTTCACTTCAGACCTTTGAAACAGTATTATTAACATCTTTATTATTGTTATTATTATTTATTGTTATTATTTATTATTAATATTATCTTTATTATTCTTTGAAACACATAAACATTATTTCTCAAGTTTTAAAATTTATCATACTTACCTCCCTCACTGTCACCCCTATCTTCACTAATATAATTCCTCAATCCTCCCTGCCCTAAACCTTGGACTCTTCCATATCTTACCTAGCTTATTGTCCTCCATATAAGCAAATTCTGATAACCACATTATTTTCCTCAATCACAAAGTGAACCCCTTTTCCCAAATATCTTACCCTTGCCTCCACAAAATATCATCTGTAAACTCTCAATACTAATTCTTCAACTCAGCTAAATATTCTTCAGTAAAATCGGAACCCACATCAAACTTTTCTTCTCACTTACAAGTAGTCTCCCCTTCAAACCTCCCTCTTAGTGACTGAAACTACTCATCCAAACCTACCCCATTTTGACCAACTCACCTCACCTACCTCACTGCATAAAATCACAAATAATAAGCAGTCATAATATGCATTGAGAATAGACAAAGGGCGGAAATGTAAATGCAAGGACTATAATATAGAAGTGTTGTAAATTTGAATATTTGGATGTTGTTATAAATAAAAGTAATTCAGCAAAAAATAGGGACAGTCAAGATCACTTAAAAATTACACAAGGAATAAATACTAGCACTGGACATACAAAGCTGAAAATTATTCACATAGAGGCAACATGCTGCCAAAAAACACCATATAAACCACAAACTCTCCTCATTTCTCTAGCCCCTAACATGCAGTAACCCCACCACCACCAAAAAGGGAGGAGGAAAAAGAGGGTGGCTACATAAAATTTATAAAGGATATGTTATATATATATATATATAGATAGATAGATAGATATATGTACAAAATAAACACAGATACATGTAAGAGAATGGGGAAACAAAGAAATAAAGGGACTCTGCTCCAATTCCCCCAAGACAGAGGAAGTGGTCACAAAGGGACAAGAAAATAAATACCAGGTAGCAGAAATCTATGAAAATTTCTTACAAGAAATGAAGAACAGGTGCCACAGCTCCCAGCATGGAGGAGGATTCTGGGTAGGAGGGCCACAGTTCCTAGCACAGAAGAGGTGAGCCACGCAGGTGCTAGCAGCACCACACCCCCACCCCCAGCCCCATCAAAATGAGAAGACATGTAAACAAGCCTCAAAACCAGACTTCAAGATCATTTACAGAAACCCCAAAGGGAAACGAGATGGAATACTCTGATACTCAACCACCTGGACTCCCTGAACTGAGCAACAAAAGAGGATCTGGAAAAAATGAAATCAGAAATAAATTCTCAGATAACAGCAGAGATTGTGCCCATAGTACAAGACATGATTGATAAATCTAGAGAGGACACAGATAAAAAAACAGAGGAGCTGATGAACACGATGAAATCCCAATATAGGAAACAAATGGAATCTATAAAACAGATGCAAACAGATTTCCAGGAGATTAAAAACTCCATTGAAAGTCTATGCAGCAGAATGAGCCAATGTGAAGAGAGAATTTCAGATATAAAAGATAAGATAGCAATTAATGACCAGGAAAAGAAAAATTTCTTTAAAATTGTAAGGGACAACCAGAAATCAATCCAGCAGCTCTTAGACAATGCAAAGAAGAGCATAAGACTGATTGGAGTCAATGAAGAAACAAGAGAGAGTGCATATGACATAAAAAAAAAATGTTCACAGAAGTGATAGCAGAAAACTTCCCAAGCGGGGGAAAAGAACTGGCCATAGAGATAAGTGAAGCATATAAGACTCTAACTAGCCTTGATACAAAAAAAAGTGTACACATAGGCATACAATTGTTAAGATTCTAGAAACTCAACAGAAGAACAAAGTTCTGCAAGCAGTTAGAGAAAAGAAACAAATCACATACAAAAGAAACCCCATCAAAATCACAAAAAATTATGAGAAAGGAAAAAAAATGGAAACAAAGTCTATGTAAATAGGGAAGGGTGGTGGGGGTGAAGGGTGCATAGGTAATGGAGAAAAAAAATAAGAACTAAGATACATCATGTTCAGGTACAAACACCAAAGATAAATGTAAATATACACTTAAAATGTATGAATTAATATATATATATACACACATATATATGTATGTATGTGTGTGTATATATATATATATATATATATATATATATATGAATCACAGCAGACTTCTCAATGCAAACCCTCAAGGCAAGAAGAGCTTAGAGTGATATATTTCCAGCCCTAAAGTAAAACAACCTCTAACCCAGATTGATGTACCCTACAAAACTATCTTTCAAAATTGATGGAGAAATAACATACTTTCATGACAAAGAGCACCTTAGGAACTGCACGAATACCAAACCAGCACTCCAAATAATTTTAGAAAAAATCCTAGGAAAAGACAATGTGCATCACAACCCCAGGAAGCCCAGCAGAATGAATCCTCTGGGCATGATAAGAATTTACATGTAAAGGGGGACATTCAAACAAAAAGAAAGTCATGATGATGATAACTCAATACATATCAGTTATAAGCATCAATGTTAATGGTTTCAACTCACCAATCAAAAGAAATAGCCTGGCAGAATGGGTCAAGAAGCAAGATCCAAAAATATGCTGCATACAAGAAACATATTTAATTCAAAAAGAAATTCATAGACTGAAAGTTAAAGGGTGGAAAACAATACTCCATGCAACGAGAACCTGAAAAAAAGCAGAAGTAGCTATCCTCTTTGCAAACCAAGTGGATTTCAAACACACACTGATTAAGAGAGACAAAGAAGGATACTATATTCTTGTAAAGGGAACAATCCAAGAGATAGAGATGCCAATCAAAAATATCTATGCACCAAACACTAGTGCACCCAACTATACAAAACAAATACTAATGGACATGAAAAACCATATACACACTAATACAGTAGTAGCAGGGGACCTTAATACCCCATTGTCACAAACAGATAGATCAACTAGGCAAAAAAAAAGCAATGAAATACTAGAACTCAATCAAACTGTTGAACAAATGAACCTAACAGATGTTCACAGAGTGTTTCACTGCACAAAATCACAATACACATTCTTTTCAGCTGCACACAGGTTGTTCTCCAAAACAGACCAAATACTCTCTCATAGAACATATTTAGGTATGCGCAAAATAATTGAAGTTATCCCCTGTAAAGTATCAGACCATAGTGCGATGAAATTGGAGATTAATAGCAAAAGAAACCACAAAAACTTCATAAACACATGGAAATTAAACAACACACTTCTTAATAACCAATGGGTCACAGAAGAAATTAAAGAAGAAATCAGACAGTTCCTTCAATTAAATGACAATGACAATACAACATATCAGAATCTATGGGACACAATGAAAGAAGTCTTATGATGCAAATTCATAGCAGTGAATAATCATATTAGGAAAACTAGCCAAACACAATTAAAGAACATGATGCTGAACCTCAAGCTTCTAGAAAGAGAAGAGCAGGACAAACACAAAGCTCATACAAGGGAGGAAATTATAAAGATCAGGGCAGAAATCAATGCAATGGAGACTAAGAAAACAATACAAAAAATCAATGAAGCCAAGAGTTGCTTCTTTGAAAGAATCAACAAAATTGACCAACCCTTAGTCGAACTTATCAGAAAAAGGAAAGAAAAGGCCAAAACACATGCAATTAGGACTGAAAAGGGTGAAATTACAACAGACCCAACAGAAATCCAGAGGCCATCAATACCTACTTCGAGAACGTATACTCCAATAAGATGGAAAACACGGACGAAATGGACAGATTCCTAGATACATATGAATTTCCAAAGTTGAATGAGGAAGACCTAAAAATTCTAAACAACCCAATATCAATCAATGAAATTGAAAACATAATTGAAAATTTAC